>NC_091120.1:182608395-182863395 GCF_040183065.1 Periplaneta americana | reverse complement strand
CTCAGGGAACCCAAGAGTTGGAGCTTAATCTGAGACGATTCTGACCGGCGTCGGAGTTGTATCCGGTGTGGCTTAGTGGATAAAGCATCAGCACGTAGAGCTGAAAAACCGGGTTCAAATCCCGGCGCCGGAGAGAATTTTTCTCCGTTCCATTACTCTTTCATCGTAATATTAATAAGGTAAATCTTCAGGACATCACCTGCATTTCGCAGCAACGCCATATTGCATTTGCCTTCGACCAAAAATTCATTATGGCATTGCTACTAAATGGCGCTTATGTGCTGTATATTTAATAATAATAATAATAATAATAATAATAATAATAATAATACTTACTTACTTACTTACTTACTTACTTACTTACTTACTTACTTACTTACTTACTTACTTACTTACTTACTTACTTACTTACTTACTGGCTTTTAAGGAACCCGCAGGTTTATTGCCGCCCTTACATAAGCCCGCCATTGGTCCTTATCCTGAGCAAGATTAATCCAGTCCTACCATCATATCCCACCTCCCTCAAATACATTTTAATTTTATCTTCCCATCTACGTCTCGGCCTCCCTAAAGGTCTTTTTACCTCCGGCCTCCCAACTAGCACTCTATATGCATTTCTGGATTCGCCTATACGTGCTACATGCCCTGCCCATCTCAAACGTCTGGATTTAATGTTCCTAATTATGTCAGATGAAGAATACAATGCGTGCAGTTCTGTGTTGTGTAACTTTCTCCATTCTCCTGTAACTTCATCCCTCTTAGCCCCAAATATTTTCCTAAGAACCTTATTCTCAAACACCCTTAACCTATGTTCCTCTCTCAAAGTGAGAGTCCAAGTTTCACAACCATAAAGAACAACCGGTAATATAACTGTTTTATAAATTCTAACTTTCAGATTTTTTGACAGCAGACTGGATGATAAAAGCTTCTCAACCGCATAATAACAGGCATTTCCCCTATTTATTCTGTGTTTAATTTCTTCCCGAGTATCATTTATATTTGTTACTGTTGCTCCAAGATATTTGAACTTCTCCACCTCTTCAAAAGATAAATTTCCAATTTTTATATTTCCATTTCGTACAATATTCCCGTCACGAGACATAATCATATACTTAATAATAATAATAACAATAATAATAATAATAATAATAATAATAATAATAATAATGGGCAAGCCCGTGGGGTTTCTCTGATACTCTGGTTACTCTGTGACATCCCAACAATTTTATTCTCCATTATCATCGATTACAAGAAGTGTAATGTGGAACCAACGCCTGTAGTACACACAAACTAAGTGGTCTACGTTTCTTGGCAATAGTGACATCTATGAGCCGCTCATAGAGTCAGAGCGAGTAACAAGTTAAGGATCTGCCATTGGACAAAATAATAATAATAATAATAATAATAATAATAATAATAATAATAATAATAATAATATATTAATTTGTTCTGTAGAAGTTTAAACAGCCGACTATTTTGCGTTAAATGGAAACGCAACTAAATTACTTTCTTTTAAATTGATATAGGCCTATTCTACAAAATTAACCCTCCCCTAACCTTGCCTAACAAAGCACAAAGGCATAGAGGGAAACAGGAATATCCCTAAAAATCCCCCTGCAATGTCTGCTTTGATCACCACAAATTTCATCACTATTTGGCCGGGAATCGAACCTTTCCACCTAGATGGAAGACCAGCGCAATAGCACCCCAGCCACAGACGCGGCATGTATCCTTAACGAAAACTGGAACAACAAATACATTATATTTCTACCACTTCTGACACATTTTAGGTATATGAGTACGAGTATTGTTTCAAAGCCATTTGCGTGATGCTTTCACAATGCTGCAGTAAATAATTAATTTTGGATAAGATAATGACTGCTTACATGTACTGTTAGCAGTTATTATGTGTGTCATTTTACTTTCTTATGAAATCGATATTAGGAAACCATTTCATGATAGTGCCATTCACAGCCTGTAACATGGCCAATTAGCATTTTAAAAAATGGCCGTCTCTAGACACAAAGCCGTGTTATCTATATACACTGACGTAACATTAGTATTCGCTCTAGCTTTATTTCTTTTTATTTTCTTTGTTTGTTTCTTCCTGTTTTACCTTCTTATTATGTAATTTTACAAACCGCTCTGTGTTGGAGACGGGATGAATTAGCATTACTATAGTCGAACCATCGGATCTGTGTCCCCGTAAGATATGCGAACTGAACCCTAATTTCTTCTCAGCCTCGGTAATTCATTTCTCTCCCTGAATTTCTATCTCTCTTTTTTCTATCTCTCTCCTTTTCTGTCCCCCCACTACTCACAATATAGCAAGTAATATAAAGTATACACTTTAAAACTAAATGATACGTCAATCTTCATTAAACTATGGTATTCACTTAACTTTAATCCTTGCTTTGTCCGTTTTAAATAAATGGCTGCTATGAATTGAATTGAAAGAGGAGAATTTGGAGGACAAATTTAAAAGGTACGCAAAACTCGTCCTTGCAAGGTGTTCGGGGTTGTAAGAAACTAAATATGTGAGCTCCAAGCCTGTTGGCCACTAGTCTCACTCCGGGTTACGCTGCTCCACTGAAGGGGCTCTAGAAAATTTTGAAAGGGAAAAAACCGAAAATGGACGTAACCTCTTAGATACCACATACGCGAGGGGACGGAAATGTGATCAAAGTGATCACGGGACGGGACGAGGAAGAAATGGCTGGTGCAAATCTGCACATTGAAATGAACTGTGTCATTTCGCAATGCAGAAGGAGTCGAGAAGACTCTGTCGTCTGTTGTCCGATGACAAGGCATGTGAAGACCGCCAGGAGAGACGCCGTGAATTCTGAATTTGCGAATTGAAAGGTTCCCTGTCCTTTCGCATTGCAACTAAATGAGTGATCTGGCAAATTAAATATGCAATTTATAGGTTCTGAACTAGGGCATTACGTCGTTTGTTAGAAAAGGGAGAATGGGGCAGGGCATATAGGTCCGTGGCCCATTTCTTTTGTGGCTCATCATTTACATTAAATGTTATTTTAAGTCGTGCTTCATTTAATTTAGGATGTTCCCTGTTATTATTATTATTATTATTATTATTATTATTATTATTTTATTATTATTATTTTATTATTATTATTAATTGTTGTTAGTATTAATTATTAGTATTAATTATTAGTATTATTATTATTAATTGTATTTTTTATTAATTGTGTTTATTATAGTCATTATAGAGTGTAATTAGTTACCAACGCCACCGGGTATATACCCATTGCAGTGTGAATAAATACATACATGACATTTGTCTTAACGCCTTAGGAAAACCACGGAATACCTTAGGCAGAATGAGTTGTCTCATATAAGAGACTAGCCAATTTGGCTTTTAGGTAGGGGGGGATTGATTATGTATTGAACACTGTTGAGGATAGATGTAATTATTAATTAAATTTAGAAAAATTACCGGGGCCATAGGAATATGAGTGCAGGTCAGTGGCCCATTTCCTTTAAGGCTCATCCCGACATTTGTCTTAGCGCCTTAGGAAAACCGCGGAAAAACCGGCCCACTATGGCTCTGAACCCTTTATTTATACAACAGGGTTCGGCAGTTACTTTTAAAGAATTTCAACTTTCTGATACAACAGGGTTCGGCAGTTGCTTCTAACGAATTTCAACCTTCTGATACAACAGGGTTCGGCAGTTGCTTCTAAAGAATTTCAACCTTCTGATACAACAGGGTTCGGCAGTTGCTTCTAAAGAATTTCAACCTTCTGATACAACAGGGTTCGGCAGTTGCTTCTAACGAATTTCAACCTTCTGATACAACAGGGTTCGGCAGTTGCTTCTAAAGAATTTCAACCTTCTGATACAACAGGGTTCGGCAGTTGCTTCTAAAGAATTTCAACCTTCTGATACAACAGGGTTCGGCAGTTGCTTCTAACGAATTTCAACCTTCTGATACAACAGGGTTCGGCAGTTGCTTCTAAAGAATTTCAACCTTCTGATACAACAGGGTTCGGCAGTTGCTTCTAAAGAATTTCAACCTTCTGATACAACAGGGTTCGGCAGTTGCTTCTAACGAATTTCAACCTTCTGATACAACAGGGTTCGGCAGTTGCTTCTAAAGAATTTCAACCTTCTGATACAACAGGGTTCGGCAGTTGCTTCTAACGAATTTCAACCTTCTGTTGTGAAGGGACAATAAGGTTTAGAAATACCAAAATAACACAGAATATGGCTTCGGCAATGTAATTTATTGGCATGTCATTTTTTTTTAAATTAAACATTTCAAGATATCCCGTCGGTTTACTATAGTTTGTTGCAATCTTACCTGGAAAATTAGTCGGCCTCAGAAACTAACCAACATTCCGTAGGGTATCCTCCATATTAAACCTTGAAGTTCGTCAGCAGTGGTCAGAGCAGTGGAACTTACCTTTCCCTTCAGAATTGCTGTTAGGCTTCAGCAAATGAAAAATACACCCTCGAGTGACTTCGCACAGAGTAATGCGAAAAGTAATTAAAAAAAATTGCGGAGTGCTTGTTATTCTTTAATACATATCAAAATCGCAAGTCTTTTAGTGATATTTATCTGATAAAAGGTTAGGATATTACGAAACACTAAAATTACCATTGTGAATTCATTTACTTATAGGTCAATCGATGACACTGAGTTGTAGACTTAACTGACCCAGTAAGACAAGTTTAAGTGAAGATAGGAAGGCTGTCCACCTATCTTGTAACATAATATGAATCGATCTGTAGAGACTTGTCACTTTTTAGTTGTCTGAATTATATATATAACTTCATCAGGTGTTTCTGACAGGAATTAAAATCGCGTGATTTAACACTCGTTATTATCGACCTTTCCCACGAGCGTTTTGACAAATTTATAGTTTAAGAAGGGTTTAATTACGTATATTTCAATCCTTAAAAAGCAAATGTCATGAAAATGAATCATCATTCTTGTGAGTAATTATAAATCATCTAAGAACAATTCAGTTCTTCAAAATGATAGCAATAATTAATAGATTCCGGACCTTTAGGCCTAGTAAACCTTAATTTTAAGTTATTATTTGTTATTAACGGAGAAAAATTCGTACCGGATCGAATCTTTCTCCTTTGATTCGATCCTCGGCGCCGGAGCGAATTTTTCTCCGTTAATATCAAATGGTAACCATCACAAACATTTCTGTAGGGCCGAAAATTAATCTCTACATAACTTAATTTTAGGCTTTTGGTAAGGTATTTAAAATAGTGCATATAGTTATCAGCATATCTGACTATGAGCGCATTCCGAATCTCAGCGTTGAGTAATCTGATGGCATCACGGTGTTCCGAATTTCACCGATGGCGTCACTGATGCTCCACCGGTGTCGCACCGGTGCCATCAGCTTGCAGAGGTGGTGGCAGTCTGCATCAGCCGCCATCAGTGAATCTGATTGGTTCTTGTATAGGGCGGGAATTGGCAGACGAATGACATCGTGCACTGTTGTGTCATGGCGGTGTGTTCTGCTTTAGTTCTGCTGTATTGTTTGTAATGAGCACAACGTAAAAACAATATGTTAATGGTTTATGAGCGAACATTTCAACGGACCAGTTATTACTACCGGTTCAAGAAATAAATTGTTTATGCTCTCTTTTCTTTGAACGAGATGGCAGTACGGAAATTTCGCAAAATTTTGCTAGCGTAGCACAGACAACAACTTATACAGTCGCCATGACAGCCATCGATCCTTCCAGCACTTTTGTTCTTATTTCGCTGCAGCTGTCCACCGGTCCAGTGACATTCGGAATACGCTGTATGAAACTAAGTTTCAAATTCTGGTCGAGACAAAATTGTCTAGTTGTTTTTTTTTTCGGTGCTTTTTCTCAAGCAATTCAATGCAAGCGCGCTTTGCTCAGTTTATGTGTGTGCGTGTAAATGTTTCTTGCTGGAGCGCAGATTTTTAGGTATTTTATTTTTCTGTACACTGGGTAATTTCATTATTTATTCCATTTCTGTAACGATTATAAATATTAATTTTAAAATGTCATACAAATAGATAATTTATGAGGAAGAAATATTTAAATGAATGCAATCTTGGGTCAATTTTAATAGAAAGTTTTTGTGCTTTTCTCTGATCTTCCAGTAACAGTGCATACATAAAATATCAAGCTTTGCTTTCATAATTAACTCACAGATAATGAATATGAACTAAATCCGTCCAATAGTTCATGAGAAATCTTTGTGCGGACACACAGACAAACAGTACAATAAAGAGCTCCTTTTGTGTATAACAGATAATGGAAAATGTGTACTTCTTTGAAGTTCACAAAATCATTTTTGCCCTATGACAATACCTTATTTTTTTTTACTGTAATGACAAAGTAAAAATATTGATAAGGAGTTGTCATAGAAAAATTCCTTAAAGGTGGAACGCTATGTTAAGTATGAGTCGTTTCATCCAATATACGTTCCTACTAGAGATGAACAAAACTAACTGCCGCTCTCGCTCGCTGTGTTCATTGCATTTGTCTTTCGAGTCTCGGCTCTTCATTCTCGTGCGATTCGAATCTCGCTCATCATTCTCGAAATAGCATTTGGTCGGCGTGGAAAGATTTCGTAACTTTGAAAAACATACATCACTGAAATAAATAACATTATAAATGTTTAAATGAGACAAAAAGACAAAACAGAACAGTATCTTAGTTTTTAAAATGTTCTGGTTCTATTATATGATATTACCTATGGTTATATAAATAGAAAAAAAAACAATTCCCAAATAAATTCGCTTTTCTAAGAAACATAAAACATAACGTTAATATCTTTTTACTTGAGATTGCACACTTATCTCAAACATATGAAAAGAAAATTCCTAGCCTTCTAATAACGGCCTATAAAGTAATTAAATAAATACTGGGGAACGGATTATTATACACTGAAACGTAGAGATGATGTTTCAAAGAGGCTACTTGATTGTTTATACATATATAACAGTTGCCAAAGTAGATAAAAGTTCAGTCAGGTATAAATAACTGTAGCGATTCAAGGCTGCTTGATGTTCGGGACTTCGGGAGTGATCAATCTCGGCGTCTCAAAATACTCACAAGCAGTCTTTACGTCAACGACGCGACATATAGAACATTGTCGTGCGGGTTTTCTGCTTTGCGGGAGCTGTTAGTCTTGCTTTCTCGATCGTTTTAATCTCTAGTTCCTACAGTTATCACTCCAATGGAATTGCTTGAGATTTATTTATTTTTTTTTTTTTTTAGAATCTGTGTTTTATATGTATGGTAAAGATGATTCTCGGACCACGAAAAGATATTTTTACGTAATTTTTATAAAGAAACCGGTTTAAATCATAGCTGTAGGAGAAAACTACACACACAATAATTAATATGAGAGCATATGAGGATAGTTATTTTATTACTTATTTATTGAAAGAGAATGCTAGTACCTAGCACGGCGAGTCATTTTTAAATAAATACTTTTATAATGTTTTATTATGTGATATAGGTAATTGAAATCTCTTGTAAACAACTTTAGATGTTTACTACATGGTTGTATGAATATCAACGACTGGTTAAAATTAGACAAGTTAGTATACGCTGATGATCAGATACTATTATCCAGCTCAGAAGATGGCTTGCAAAGAATAACTAAAAAATTCTGTCTTCATAATATTTCACTAGAAAGAAAAAATTGATTTAATTATTTAGGCTACCCACTAAAAATACTGAATCACATATATTTTTCAAATCAATTACTAAATTTATCAAAACATTTAATATCAATAATGAGAAGTTTATATGTAGACAACAAAATAATGATAGAAACAAGAACAAAGAACGAGGATAAAATAACAACAATTAACAAAGGAGTGAGACAAGTTGTCCTCTCTCACCACTGCTTTTTAATATATATATATATATATATATATATATATTGACAATGTCACAGAAGAATGGCAGATACATTTAGAGACACATTTTAAAATTAAGAATAGGTTTTTAGACACAATTTTATTTGCAGATGACCAAGTTCTAATCTGTAGCTCAGAGGATAATTTACAAAAAGCCATGTACCAATTAAATACTGTAAGTAAAAAGTATGCATTAAACATCTCCACAGCCAAAACAAAAGTACTAGCATTTCAGGGGTCCAATACAATCGGGGCTAAAATCATTTTAGAAGGAAAAATGATAGAACAAGTAAACAATTTGAATTATTTAGGCTGCAGTGTATCATACGTTAAAAATGATGATGTAATAAAAAATATTAATAAATTTAACTATATATGTGGAACAATAAAAAGAAACCTCAAACAAACTAGGAAAGAAACTAAATTAAAATTTTATAAAGTAATGGCAGTGCCCATGTTCCTATATGGCTCCGAATGTTGGACATTGAGAAAAAGTGAAGAGAGAAAAATAGAGGCCGCAGAAATGCGATTCCTAAGGAGTATAGCCGGCTACACTTTGTTAGACAAAAGAGGAAATGATGACATAAGAAAGGAATTAGGCATCTTTAAACTAACAGAGAAGATACACCAATATAGAACTAAGTGGAGGGAACATGTGGAAAGAATGGAAGAATACCGCATTCCAAAACTGCTATTAGATTACAGACCAACAGGCAAAAGAAACATTGGCAGACCAAGGAAAAGATGGACTCAAAAAATGTTTAATGCATGAGACCGGAACAAGCCTTTAGAGGCTTAAACCTTGACGATGATGATGATGATGATAATCAAAACATTGGGTAGCATAAACTCTTTATTGACATGAATGTTACCATAAACTCTGTTATGAAGCCAACACTCTCCAAAAGCAAACAAGAATAAAATTTTACAAAACCATAGCTCGATCAGTTTTGATTTACGGTTGTGAGGTATGGAAATTAGAAAAAGAGATGAGGCTCGAATAACCGCGGCTGAGATGCGATTTGTGAGAAGAACGGCAGGATACACTAAATGGGACCACAAAATGAATTAAGTCAAGAACGAAACAATATTAGAATATAACTTAAAGGAACACAGAGAGAAAAATGAATAAAGCGTGTCAAAAGGATGAATAACAGCGGAAATCTAAAAATGGTCCTCCGCTACGGACCACAAGGGATTTTTTTTATTTACTAGGTTATTTTACGACGCTTTATCAACATTTTAGGTTATTTAGCGTCTGAATGAGATGAAGGAGATAATGCCGGTGAAATGAGTCCGAGGTCCAACACCGAAAGTTACCCAGCATTTGCTCATATTGGGTTGAGGGAAAAATCCCGGAAAACCACGTAACTTGCCCCAACCGGGAATCGAACCCGGGCCACCTGGTTTCGAGGCCAGACGCGCTAATCGTTACTCCACAGGGATGGACGCCACGAGGGATAAGATCAATAGGACGCTCTACAAGAGATAGGTAGAGTCCGTAACAGGCCACTTGGCCTAATACATATTTGAAAGATGATGATGATGATAATGATGATGATGATGATGATGATGACGACGACGTTTTAATGTACAGTGTTAAATACTCGTAAATATTTTACAATACATCTTGAAATATCAAAACATAAATTAATTCTCTTAAAAATAAAATGGAGAAGTTTTGACAATTTTACAGTGATTGAAAGTTTAACACGTTTCAAATCTAAAAGACAGGTAAAAATATTTTGTGCAAGATCGTGCGTATTTGCTTGTTTTCCGCACAGAACCAATACGCGGTAAGTGTGAAATACCACATTCAGTATTCCCAACGTAACACACATAACAGTTTCCCTCTTCTTACCGCTTAAGCGCGACATTCATTTTACTGCTTTAGGCTTTTAACATATTATTTTTAGAGACGTTTAACATAGTAATAATTATAAATTGGAAACTTACCACTGCAATTTCACCTAAATTGCAATGTTAATTATTGTTTTTAAATATTTGCAAAAATTAAGTAGAGTCTACTACTCCACGAAACTTATTGCATTCCTGATACAAGTAACATTAAGGAAGCCGTGAAAAAATCAACGAAATTCCAGATGCGGATGTTATTACTGCAATATGTTATATAAATAATATTGTTAAAATATTAAAATGAAAAATAAATCATTACATAACCTTACCGTTTGTTTTAAGTTCGCATTTATAGACTGGGGGGGGGGGGGACAGACGTATATCACGGCCTGTTGGAATATAGTAAACACAGAAAACATTTTACAGCAACAATGTTGAAGAAAGATATTTTGGTGTTCCGAAGTTGGCGTCATTAAACAGAAACCAACATGGAGATTTCATTGCAACTAATTAGAAATTCGTCTTTCAGGTATGTAATAAACGATCTTCGCACAAAATAATGTACGATACACGAGCGGTATGTTTGTTTTCATGTTCTCGGAAATTAAAAAAGCTCAACTACGTTTCGCTTTTTCAATCTTTTCCTCGACCATGAAAACGTCAACATACCGCTCTTGTAACGTATATTAGTATAATCTATAGACATTATACAGTTAAGATATAATAAGTAATCTTTTTATTTTGAATGAAAAATTGACTCTTTAATTAGCTAACACACTTAAACAGAATGCAAGAAACATGGTTACCTAAGATATTTTAGGCTATAATAAAATTATCAACCAACTGGAAGACGTAAAGGAAGTCCAAGAACTGGACGGTTGACTGGAACAGGCTAAATGACTTTATTATTGAACAAGAAGGCAGTGGCGTAGCGTCAATGTAAGCTAAAAAGCTTAGCTTCCCCAGTTAATAATAATTTCATAATAAACCTGCAGTTTATGAAGAAAATTATTTATTAATTTTAATAGAATTTATATTTACGCGTTAAATATTGTGATGCGGCAGCTCAGGATGATTTGTGATGCAGCAGTAAACAAGAAGCCTGCACACACCAGCTTCCAAGCAGTCCGGTTTCTTCTGTGTAATCCATCCCTTTCTAAGCTACCCTAGTCGCAAGGCTCGCAAAGAAGCTAGCTTTAATATTTAAAATAAGTAGTTTCCGCGTTATCCCTTTTCGTCAGTTGTGTTCAGTTGAAGTGTTAATGTGCACTGTGGCTGATATAATAAATAATGAGCGAAATAACAGTTCCTGACACTAATTTACTTGAATATTTTTAGGACAATTGTATTATCAAAACTGACTTACGAACAAAAGTGTGATTTAAAAAACAAACGACCGACTCCCTTGCTGTGAATGAAGCTCACAACGCATACTTACGTAATGATACTAATACTGTGATTTCTCTAAGTATGACAGGGAGTGAGCTAATGTTATACGTATACGTGTCTATTTGTTAAGAGATATGTGTAAACCGTGAAATCATATTTTACTACGTATCATTTGAGGTCACGCCTTATTGGTGTTACTTACGATGTTCCAACCAATCTTCGACTGCTGACTTGAAATTGACTACTATTTATTTTAAGACTGTATTTTTGTAATACGTTTTCTCATATTGCATGAAAGAAAACTTGAGTTAGCTTCCCCTACTCAAAATTTCATGCTACGACACTGCAAGAAGGACTAAACACCTTAGCATCCTTAAACGAAAAGAGCAATGACCTTTCAAAAATTTTGGACTTCGTAACCTTGAATTCAAGTTAATTTCTTCAAAAGTTTAGGAATTATGTAGTCCCTCCCCTTAGCAATCACTTAAGCAATTTGGTTTTCCTTCCCTTTTACTTCCCATTTGTTTGTATTGCGGGATCTATTTTATTTACGTAATCTTTACCGACCACTGGCGTAGAGGTACTAACCTCAAAGTAAATGCTTAGTGTTACAGATACTTGAAATCAATATACAGTTGGAAAACCCAGAAATGTCATTAAAACTCAACCATTATGAGGCCCTAAAATTTTTATTTTAACAATTCAGAGAAAATTTATAAATCTATTGATTATCAACATAATCTCACTAGACGTTTTGATTTATCTAGAGAAAATCAAAACTCGAGTGGGATTTAATTGACTATTACACGATTAGAAGAAAGTATATAAAGATTAGAAGTAACGAAGTATTCCAATACAATAAAATATTAATTGACTTACGAAAATACAACTGTCTTCAAATGTATTATTGTACCATCTCAAAATTACAAATATTACGCTAGATGCATGCTAGATGGCAGTAGTGTCTTTGTACAGACACTGTAATGATTACTATTCAGTAATTCTTAATATTAAACAATCTCTGATACGTGACTATCCATAATATCATATAGCAGAAGTTCTTTTTATCCTCTCAGAGCAGAAGCTATAACATAACCTAACTAATATACACAAGTGTTAGAAAAGTTTTAATTAACGACAATGACATAAAAAATAAACATAAATAATTTTAAAAGGAATAATTATTGAATGTACAATTTTCAAATTTGAATGTGGTTGGTGGTTCAATTGATGTTATATTGGACGTGTGCGTAATGGAAGTGGAACTCGTTGATTTAGGCCTACATGGTGTATTCAACTTATTCAGGATTTCCGAATTGTGCTCTTCATTTATTTGTAAATCGGATTTCAGAAGATGCATAGGTATGATCAGTGATTTTTATTAATTCATGTTCTTGAATGCCAATGCGAGTCATATTTGAAACTACTGTGCATCGACTGGAGTTGTTTGTAATTTTATATATATTTTTGACGTTCAGACCAACGCAGTTTCATGTGTTGGCAAACAAAGAAACAAATGCTAGGGACGCGATAAAATTAAACAAATGCTAGGGACACGATAAAATTAAACAAATGCTAGGGACGCGATAAAACTGTGCGATAAGCAGCCATGATTGGTTGAAATACGTCCTTTCGTACCGTTTTATTGGTCAAAAGTAGTATGACGTAGTAAGAGTGTAATAGTCAATATAAATTATTACTTCTTCAATTTACACTTTTTGTATACATGATTTATACCAATTTTCTTTTCCCAGTCTCATTCTATCTGACGTAGCATACAATTATTCTAGTTCTCCTCAATTTAAAAAAGATACCCTAAGAATAATTCATAACATATCCCCTAAAAAATAATTTACATCGTATTACATCATATCTCCTCACCCCAGTCACTTTTTATCATGTCAGCGCCTTTTTCCGCGATCATGTAGACTGCTGCCAGTGTGTGCCCTGAGACGATTACAGGCATGATAGAAGAATCAACAACTCGAAGATTTTTCACTCCTCTGAATCGTAACCTGGGGTCAACGACGGCGTCCGGATCTGAATCAGGTCCCATCTTGCACGTCCCTGTTGTATGGACTACTGTAATAGTCATATAACGAGCACAACATTCCCAGTACGTATCTGAACCAAACTCGTAAGACTTGCAGGGAGGCAACGGCTCTGAGAACAGTTGAGCACCAAACTTCTCAAACGGCGGAGACTTCACCAGTTCTAGCGTCATATTGACACCTTTTATCAAAAGTTTCATATCTCTTGGATCTGAGAAGAAATTTGGATAAATCAGAGGACTGCTTTTCGGATTTTTGTCTTTGAGCATTACCCTACCAGTGCTATAGGGTCGTAGAAGTATTGGAAAAATAGTGAAACCGCTCTTCTGTTGCAAAGGTTTAAAGAATTCGTTCATACTGTCCGAGAGTATCCCAAATGGGCTTAAGTAAAAGGGAATTGAAGGCAGTAACAGCCCTCCGAAAAACAGTTCTATTTCTGGATAATTTGAAGATGGTTCAATTTCAAGAAAAGCCAGGGCTTCAAACCCACTTGGCACAGTGAAACCACCGTCTCGCTTGAACATATATTGGATATAATCTATTAATATGTGCATATAATTGTAGACCTGAAGATCAACCGTTGTATTAACAGTAAAATAAAGATTTATTAAAGTGTATTGGTCCTGCATGTTATAGCCCACTTTGGAGTCGTGTACAACTGGGATACCTTTGTCTTGCAGGTGATCTTTGGGACCAAGTCCGGATAGCATCAGTAACTTCGGAGAATTTATAGCTCCTGCTGATACTATCACTTCCTTTTTGGCTATAGCTTGCCGCGTCGTCCCTGAAGTTCTATATTCAACGCCAATTGCCTTCATTTCATTTTTGTCTATGAGTATTTTTGTGACGAAGCTCCATTTCATGACGTGTAAATTCTTTCTTTCCATTGCTGGCTCCAAGTAAGCTTTATTAACACTAACACGAGCACCATTCAAAATCGTAGTTTGAGAGAATGAAAAGCTCGTCTGATTCTCTGCATTGTAGTCATTATTTGCATAACCTTTCAATTTCCCAGCCTCTATGAAAGCTGTTGCCAATGGAGTATGAAAAGGTGGATAAGCAATGGGGATGCTTCCCTTAGTGGAGTGATATTTAGTATCATTAGCGTATTGAGGGATATCCATCCTCTCAAATTTATTGAAATAATGCAAGACTTTCTCATATCCCCAGTCAGTGTTTCCTAAAGCCTCCCAATGGTCAAAATCTTTTCTGTTTCCACGGGTATACACCATGTCATTGAGCACGCTGCCTCCCCCAATACCTCTACCTTGTTGCCAAATCATACGACCTCCCTTCATGCCTAGTCCGAAGGAATCATTCTTCTCTGCTTTGTATCCCCAGTTCGCAGGCGTTATGGTGAACATGGGCGAGAACAAAGGGACTTGTTGGATGGAAGTTTCGGGTCCACCAGCTTCCAGGAGTAAGACGGTCCAGTTTGGAACCTCGGAGAGACGAGCCGCTAGTAAGCATCCTGCTGCACCTGCTCCCACAATGATGAAGTCGTACTCCTCAGGCGCTTCTGCCACTACAGTGAGTCCCAGAAATAACAGCACAACAAGCGTGGAGCATGATTTCTGGCAACAAACGTCGATCATATTCCGAGACTGAGATTCCTGGAAGTAAATTAGAAATATGAGACACTCAAATGTGTCCAGTAATACAACATGAACACTCCTTCGGGTGTATTATCGTTGTAATGACAAAAGGTTATGTACCTGTTCCGCTGCACTTAACACACCCACTTCTCATTGAATTTTAACTCTCTCAGTGGTAGCTTGTAAATGAAGGAGTTCGTGGTAACATTTATAGTACAGTTAGATAACTTATCGCTAACCTGGTTTTTCCGGGGTTTTCCCTCAACCCAATACGAGCAAATGCTGGGTAACTTTCGGTGCTGGACCCCGGACTCATTTCACCGCCATTATCACCTTCATTTCATTCAGATGCTAAATAACCTAGATGTTGATACAGCGTCGTAAAATAACCCAATAAAATTAAAAAAAACAACTTATCGCTATGTTAAAATCGGCAGCACTTTGAAGAGAACAACCGCCAGAATCGCCACCCGTCCGCCGTAAACGAACACGAGATGGCAGTACTGTCGCTAATGCAATTCAAGTGGGAATAATGACGTGACTCCTTATGTAACAACTAGATTGCAGCGTAGTAAACCTGACAAAAGTTATATTAAAAGTATTTATTTCAGTCACTGACTTCTCAGCATGTGTTTAAGGTGTTAAACCTTTGCATTGCATGTTTAAAAGACGTATGAACGTTTTCGTTGGACTACGCCAATATCATCAGATACGACGTACATTTCAGCAATATCAATAATCTATACATAATCTCTACAAATACAAAACATATTTAGTGGCATGCAAGATAAAACATACTAAAAACCAACATGGTTATGATACGCATTGACATTCTTGTATGACTGCCCTTATTGTCAATTGGCGTAGTCCAACGAAAACGTTCATAAGTCTTTTAAACATATAATGCAAAGGTTTAACGCCTTAAACATATGCTGTGAAGTCAGTGACTGAAATAAATACTTTTAATATACAATACAGATTTCTCTGAAAATTATAAAAAAAATGAATTGCAAAAAAAAAACTGACAAAAGTTGTTAACCTCAAAGCCTATAAGGTCGACCTATCTGGGTATATATGATCTAGGATCTCGATCCGTGACTCATGGCGCTGCAACACTTCACCGGCATTCCCTCACATTCCCATCCATAAAGTTAAGGCGTATTATACTCGTAAATTACTTAAATGTATATACAGAATACTTGTCCACACCTGTGGAGTAACGGTCAGCACGTCTGGCCGCGAAACCAGGTGGCCCGGGTTCGAATCCCGGTCGGGGCAAGTTACCTGGTTGAGGTTTTTTCCGGGGTTTTTCCTCAACCCACTAGGAGCAAATGCTGGGTAACTTTCGGTGGTGGACCCCGGACTCATTTCACCGGCATTATCACCTTCATTTCATTAGACGCTAAATAACCTTAGATGTTGATACAGCGTCGTAAAATAACCCAATAAAATAAATAAATAAATATACAGAATACTTAAAAGAGATTGTAAAAGTTTTCGTGAGACTGTAGGGCAGAATATTTGGAGTCTTTTAAAATGGGAAATGCTTGTCCGCTGGAACCTCCTTTCAGAGCTACCGGTACGTTTTGTAAAAGTGCAACCTCCGAAGAAAGGCAAGTTTGCTTAAAAATAAGATTTCTTTTGTTTGCCTCATAACGCTCGAGAGGAAATTAAACGCAAAATAAATATGGGAAATGCCTGCTATTGTTCGGCCTGTTACTTTGAGAGAGAAACTGAGGTTAAGGGTGTTCGAGAATAAGGTGCTAAGGAAAATATTTGGGGCTAAGAGGGATGAAGTCACAAGAGAATGGACAAAAGTTATACAACGCAGAACTGCACGCATTGTGTTCTTCACTTGAGATAATTAGTAACATTAAATTCAAAATGGAGGAAAAGTTTCCGAGATTTTGTAATGTACTTCACAAACGTGTATTGTGCAACATTATCTGCACGATCACATTTTTAAAATTGCAAATACATTACATTTTGCATTGACAATTTAGAACAATATTATTCCAAAGCCTTCGCAAAACTGCACTGTAATGATAACTAAGTAACAACAAGTGCACTGTAATGAGTCTATTCCAGTATAGTTTCATATTATGAAGAATGGTTTTCTTAGCAACAATTTTCTGAGTGGGAATTCTAACTTTCAAGGCCTGACAACAATAGCTGTAAATACAACAAAAAAAAAACACGAACGTTCGAAAAATAATTTAACGTGTGCTTTGACGTCAAGCCCTTTTTCAGATGCGTCACGAAATTCAATATTATTTACACTACACAGTTCTTCTATTGACACAAACAGAGGCTGGAAACGAAGATTCACTGAAGAACACTATACACCTTACCTCTGATTGAGGTTCTGACTGATATGTACATCTATTATCAGGCCGTACATCTAAAATAACGATATGCGTCAGAGGAAGAACAATTGTTTGTATAGATCTGAAGTCTGACTAGTGTAATATATAGGTAGTCAGCGATGTATGCAATGGAGAGGGAAAGGAGCTGGTCACCTTACCCCATTATCTCCTGACGTACAAGGAGAGGACATGCTCCGTATATCACCGAATTAAATAAAATTATGTGACATGAAAGTACAAGACGTACTGTTTAAAGTCATACCTGATATGGGTGGCCAATGACCCCTCGTTTTGAAAATATTGGCTATTGTTTGTGACATACTTCCGTTAGATGCTCAATAGGGAAGCATTAGACTGTGTAACAGCGTAGCTCATATGGTTGGATGCTGAGTTGTTATGCAGGAAACCTGAGTTCGAATCTTAACTGGTCCTATATATATTTTTTTAATAATGATTAATGTTGTGATCACAGTTATCTATTTACATACCTATATCATATTTCTCAATGCATTGAATGCTTCATCATGTTTTAAACAAATTACTAAATAACTAACATTGTATTGTAAAGGATAAACAATGAAATATTGCTCAAGTAGGAAGGTAAGATGTGTCACTGGTGTCTGTTCTGTTTCTGTAGGAGCTATTCCATTTCATTTTGTACCCGATTCATTATGATGTCATAAAAACACACATAACATACATATTTTCTGCACCATGCACAGCAAATGAAAGAAGGTTGTCCACAGTCACACACATTTTTCCGCACTTCTGCTGCGAAACAGATATCCTTCACATTCACAAACACTTCTCGTTCGTTTATCAATTTTGATGCATACCACGCATATATCAACATGGCTTTGAATATAGAAACTGACAATGAAAGTGAATTAAAATAATAACAATAATAATAAACTGACAACACAGTATCCAACCACATGAGCTACGCCGTTACACAGTCTAATGCTTCCCTATTAGATAGCTAACGGAAATATGTCATAAACAATAGCCAATATTTCCAAAACGAGGGGTCATTGGCCACCCATACCAGGTATGACTATAAACAGTGTGTCTTGTACTTTCTTGTCACAAAATCTGATTTAATTCGGTGATATACAGAGCGTGTCCTCTCTTTGTTAGTTGCCTTATGAGTGATCTAACATTCCATTTCATGAAGTAGACATCCCTTTTTCAAGCAGTTCATAGGAAAACTCACACACAACTTCTTTCCGAGTCAACACTTAACTAAGGTACCATACATGAAAGATTGTTACACTGGCGATTTAGCAGATATAAGAAAAACAGTGGCGAACAGTAGGATTTGGATTTCTTAGACGAAACGACAAACCAAGCAGGGATATTTATTGCAAATGTTACTATGGGATTTCTCCTTCCTGATGGTAAGACGATTTTGTCTGTGGCATATGACCATACACTGCAACAAACTTCACAGAAAGAAATCAAAATATTAAACATGTCTATTTAAGCTATCGTTTATTTTATTCGGCCGAGTTGCACCATCGCGGAATAAATCTTGGAATTGGGATATCTTATGCAAAGTTTTACCGCTAGATGGCAGGAGCGTTCCATGCGGCATTACATGTTGTAGGACTCTATTATGTCATATGCTACAGTTGATTACGTTCTCCCGCTTGTTGGTTTTCTGTGCGTGTCAAAATTATATTTATAATTATTTTGTATAACCTGGTATAATTTAATATAATTCAGTATTTTCTTATCAGATAATTTAATTTAATTTACAATAAATAATAGCGTAAATTTGTATAATATTGAGTGATTCCCCTTAAGAGATGAATGGGGAAATCTGCAGTATGCGGAATATAGATACGAGTAAATTGAATATTCATGAACATAAACCAGAACTATGAGAACGAGGTGCACTGATAAAAAAATTAATAAAAAAAAAAAAGGAACTTTGTAGAATATTACCTCTTTAATCATTAGCATTGTAAGTACCGTACGCTAAAAACAGGATATGCAGCCATCATGAGTGTGTGTTTTTTTTTTAATAGGGAAGGGACTATCGAGATTGAATTCCTCGTATTTTTCTCTACTTTGAGAAAGATCAAATGCAATGTTTGATAAGATGATATAATATGATCGCAGTAGTATCACGATTATTCCTGTGTTTTGTAGGTTGACATGTAGTTTTAAATACTATATAGGATAATTGTGAAAATTTGAAGTAAAAACATGGTTTTAATAATTAGCCTACAGCATATTAAAAACTTATTCGCGAAATGGATTTCACTTCGGATCCTCCTGGATAACAAACATCCCAGTTAATCGAGACGTAAAATAATGACGTAAACTTCGGAGACTCCTAGAAGTCATTATTGTATATAATCTAAACGAACATAGCTTGTTGTCGACATTGCTCATATTTTTATTAATTTTTCTTTTCTCTCTTCCAAAATGAAGCTTAGTCAACAGTTCTTTTTGTTTAATAGCTAACACTTTCAGGGCGCAATTTTAGTAGTTAAACTTTTTAAGGTTTAAAGCATATATTCAGAATATTTCGGGACTTGAATGAAGACAAAAGACTTTCCCTGATTTTTACATATACGAACACAACAAAAATTTGACATTTTGAGTTGTTTTTAAGAGTATTTAATGTACTAATACACTACGTAAATCCTCAATGTTTATATACCTGAAAACAAATGCACACGCAAAGCACATCCCTCAAAGTACACGCGCGCTATCTGTTGGTGCTAGTTCAGGATATCCCTATAGCCATGCGTGGAATTGCCTAACTATAGAATAAATGGAGGTCTGTATTGTATGACGCTCGTTTGTTTCAAGGTTATTTATTCCATAGTTAGCAGAACTGGAACAGAGGTTGGCAATACTTAGATGGTGTTTTGTTTATAAAGTGTATTCACAATACCAGTATTTTCTTTTTAACATTTGTGAACATATCATTACTATTTTATACTGTTTTCGCTGTAAGAAAAATCCTAATCTAAACACAAGCACGTGGCTGTCATACCCGTGATTGGCTCACAGTCGGAACACTCACACGACGCAGGAAAATATAGTCCGTATTTGGAAACTATCATCTTGTATTATTTGAAAATAAAAAATTGAATTCTAATTGTTAAATACAATGAAACATATAACTTCACTCATATGTAAAACGATAATATGTAAAAAAGCTACTTTTATATTTTGTTATGTACTATGAACGCGGATGAATACAAACAGTAATACCGAAGTAGTCTGTTCTTGTAACAAGCTGGCGTCACTTGAGTCCGTAGTTATCCACGTAAGCACGTGGTACTGAAGTATAGCTTCTGCATCCTCGGTGTGTATGGTTATTAAACATTAGAGTGGAAACCCTCTCAAAAGCGGAGAAAAATAAATAGTCTTAAATGTATACAATAAGTTAAGTAAGTTTTGATTAGAGTAATTATAAAGTAAATGTTTCCTAAGCAAATGAATGCATAGTAGTGAGGTTAGGTCTACTTGACGAGCAACGGGAAATGTTTAACATGAAACAGAATGTACAACAGTAGGCGGGAACACGTACTGAGAATCTATGGCGCCAAACAGTGGCCAATGAAGCCTCACTTCAGTCACGTGTTATTGTTTATATTAGGATTTTTCTTACAGCGAACAGATTATAGCTACAAAATTTATTATAAAGAAATGAATGAATCAAAAGAAATTAGAAAGCAAAACTGTAAGATAGAAGATACATTTAAACTTGTTGAGACAATAAATGACTATAATAATGTGCTCTAAAAACTGATGTCATGTACGGTACGTAATACCATCTATCAAAAGGCCAGAACATGGGAGTCTGTGGCTAGGTTATTTAATGCTCAGACTAATACCTATAGGCGTGCAGAACGTAATGCTGTAATACTGATGTTGTAATATTACAATATTGCCTTACGAATTCGTTTAAAATTTAATTTTAATTCTTTAAAAAATTAGCATTTATTTACAATAATGTGAACTATTTTTACCTGTCTGTCATGTGCTCCTAATCATCATTTGTTAATTCCAGTATGCTTAAAACATGGTCCATTTTTAGTTTAAATCTTGCCAGAAATTCTTGATCTTCATACTAATTTCACATGTCAGGTCTAGTATGACTTATTCTTTTTTTTTCGCGTTCTCAAAAATACATTACATAATAATTCACAAGCAGTACAAGATATTTATGTCTAATACTGCTGCCATTTTATAATTTATTCTCTAGATAACAATTTTAGATCCAGTTGTACGAACACGGAATAAAGTCCTGTTAAAATTAATTCCACGGTTATGCGAGAAATGTGTTGTACGAACTTGGAATAGTGCATTATTCGGAGGATAACTTCCGAATAAGCTATCCCATGCTTTCAGTAGTTGTTAAATTTATATCTAGAGAATAAAATATAAAATGGCTGCAGCATTAGACATGAATCTCTGATAGTGATGATGAATTACATATAATGTATTTTTGAGAATGCGGAAATAAAGAAAATAAGGCACAGACTTTATCTATTAAACGAGTGTAACAATGAAGAATTTCTGGCAAGAGTCAGTCTAAAAGTGGACACTGCTTAAAGCGTGCTGGGATTGATTAATGATTATTGGAACATATAACACACAGGTAAAAATAGTTCACAATTTCATCCTTATAAAGAAATTGTAATTTTTTTAATAATTAAAATTAAATTTAAGCAAATTCATAGCACAATATTATATTAGTATTACGTTTTGCATTATTATAACCTAGCTATAGACTCCCATGCTCTTTTGCTTTTAATTTAAAAGTTATGGCAGCAGTTTTTGCTTTCTAGCACGTTCTTGTAGTCATTCACTATCACAACTAGCTTAAGAGTAATCTTCTATCTAATAATTTTGACTTCTAATTTATTTTCATTTACTCATTTCTTCATAACAAAATCTGTACACAAAATAATGATATGTTCAGAAAATAAATTTCAACAATTACTGGTATTCTGAATGTACTTTATAAACAGAACGCCATCTAAAATATTGCAACCTCTGTTCCAATTCGGCTAACTACGGAATAGATAACCTTGTAATAAACGAACGTCATACAACACGATACTCCATTTATTCTATAGTTAGGCTATTCCATGAATAGCGTCAAAAATCATGGAATACCTTTTTCGGAAGATATCCTCCGAATAGTACACTATTCCGAGTTTATACAAATCATTTCTCGCATAACCTTTGAATTAAGTTTAACAGGACTTTATACCGTGTTCGTACAACTGGACCTCAATCTGGTATGATATCAATAAGATGTTTCAGGCAGTGTCCGTATTTTTAGTAGACCCGACTGTACCTTTTGTTTATACTGAACTCCTGTTCCTAGCTGTATGCACAGAAAGTCGGAACTTCCAAGCTTTAATAACAACGTAACATAGATTTTTTGCGTAAAGATTAATTTTTGGTCCTACAGAATATATCTGTTATGGTAATAATTGATATTAAAGGAGAAAAATTCGCTCCGGCGCTGGGGATCGAACCCGGGTCCTTGATTCTACGTACCAAGCGCTCTAACCTTTGAGCTACGCCGAAGTTCAATCCACAGCACCGGATCGAATTCCTCTCCTCCAGTGTTTTTCCCTTTTTGGCCTGACTCAATTGTTACCATAACAGATATATTCTGTAGGACCAAAAATTAATCTTTACGTAGATTCCGCACAACAGTGCATATTACTATGAAATCTCGGCCACCAAGTCACTCAATTGAGTGCGCTCCTAGTATAATAGCAGTTGACTTAATATAAATGTCAACATACGTGTCGATTTTTATTTTATTGGGTTATTTTACGACGCTGTATCAACATCTCAGGTTATTTAGCATCTGAATGAAATGAAGGTGATAGGCCTAATGCCGGTGAAATGAGTCCGGGGTCCAGCATCGAAATTTACCCAGCATATGCTCGTATTGGGTTGAGGGAAACCCCCGGAAAAAACCTCAACTGGGTAACTTGCCCCGACCGGGATTCGAACCCGGGCCACCTGGTTTCGCGGCCAGACGCGCTGATACATGTCGAACTTGGAGTCAGGCCACAAAGGGAAAATCACTGGAGGAGAATGATTCGATTCGGTGTAGCTCAATGGTTAGAGCGCTTGGTACGTAGAACCAAGGACCCGGGTTCGATCCCCGGCACCGGAGCTAATTTTTCTCCTCTATCAATAAATTTGTTGGTTCAATATTTTATTCCCCCCCCCCCCACCAATTGAGAACTTTAGAACTTATTTAAGAACAGAAATCCGGTAAAAATGTTTAAAGAATTTATGGAATATTTTAGTAGGTTATTTTACGACGTTTTATCAACATCTTAAGTTATTTAGCGTCTGAATGAGATGAAGGTGATAATGCTGGTGAAATGAGTCCGAGGTCCAACACCGAAAGTTACCCAGCATTTGCTCATATTGGGTTGAGGGAAAATCCTGGAAAAAAACCTCAATTACGTAACTTTCCCCAAACAGAAATAGAACCCGGACCACCTGATTTCGCGGCCAGACAAGCTAACCGTTACTCCACAGGTGTGGTTTATGGAATATAGCCTACGTAATTCCAGAGACACGTATTCAATGTGAGATGAATATTTCCTTCGAAATTAAAACTGAGTTTCTAATAATTATTGCTAGAACCTCACCATAGAATCTTACTCTTAAGATATATTAAAAGATTGGCTTTAGTTAACAAAGAATGTTTTCAGATACCTGCAAGTTACATCTGTTTCTCGGATTAGTCCATCATTCTGCACATCCAGCGCGACCTAGGGAACGACGTTTCGGCGCTGTACCGCACACAACACGCTGGCAAACTCTTCTATTGAGACTGTCGTACAGCTGTGAGAGACACGCAATCCCGGCCAAGGCTGTCGTAGAGTGTCCTAGGTGCTCATTAAAATGCCTGCATCGTAGCAACCTCTAATTCAAGTAATGGAAACTTTCAGTCTTCCTATGTTATGTTTTGCTTACTTTCACGAGCAAATTATTGTCTTAGCCATAACATGTGATCAGTTTGCGAAGCCGTACCCTTCATGTTACACCAAACGCATCCTTATGACAATTCTTACGATATAAAGTATAGCATGACCGCATCATTTTTCTTTTCCTGTGGTCACGAACAGGAAGAACTTCGTCACGAAATCGGAGGAAGAATTCTCGCAGTATCCGGCATAGTGTAGGGGAGAAGTGGGTACAGTGAGACAGGGAGAACAGTGAGACATTTTTTATTACATGGTAAATTTTTATGTTGAGATGTTGGTAACAGTGGAGTTGTATGTTGCATGAGTAAAGTAACAGTATTTTCATACTCGATTTGATTCTAGTTGTAAAGGTGAGTGATGAAAAAATAATTCGTAATTTTTCACTCTAGAAGTAAAATTTTGGCTTGTGTTTAATGAAGGTTATACTGGATATACAAATGAAGTATAAATATGAATGTTTTGTTACCTAATACTATGGTATTTGAGGTTATGTTTGGCAAAGTTTCGTCTATCTTGTTTTGATTTTGAAGTGATGGCGTCATTTTTAAACGAACTATGCGTAAAGGGAACAGTGAGACATGCCATTGAAGGGTACACACTGAGACGTCTCACTGTTCCCATGTACCAATGATTTGCAAAAACAAACTGTAATTATATTACATTTACCAGTAACTAACATTAAAAATGAACATACTAGTAACCAATTTAGGAACTGTAGCTTAAAATAATAATGAATACATTACATTATAATGGTTTCATAAATAAAAAAAATATTCACAAAATTTAAGAAAATGTTAAAAGATAATAAAGAATTACATTAAATTCTTATAGTTATAAGCTTTGTTGTCACCAAAAATTAATTTCATTTTTTCGAAAAAGTTTGAAATGTCATGGAAAATTCACTTTTCCTAATGTTCCAGATGTTACAATGATTTCGAAGTCAGACATCAAAATTATTCTAAATAACCCTACAGAACATGACAAGATAAAGAGACAGCAAGTTTCCTTTCTTTTGAAATAAATGTAAATCATTTCAATGTCCGTTAATAGACACTGTGGTGTCTCACTGTACCCTCCAGAATGAAAAAGTGAGACATTTGCATTTTTTTTTTTACAAACACGTATTGTATATTATGTCCTTTATCTATTAACATTTTTGTTTATGTATTATTGTACTCCAAGTTTTAATGTATATTTCCATTGCACTTGATTTTAAACATACTTGAATTATCACTTGCATACATACTGTATGTCTTAATATTTTGTGTCTCACTGTACCCACTATTCCCCTACACCGAACTTTAATGACATGTAGAGGCGAACATCATAGATTAGAATTCCTTTAAAAGTATGCAGTTTTGTCATAAATATAATGTCCTTCCTTGTCCGGCGGATGTCCGGCATAATGCTGAACTCACGTAATGTGTCATAGGGTCAGCCAGGAGTTCAACAAACAAAACAACCGGTGCTAGTGTAGTTCTTCGAAGTTTTCAATTTTACTTCAGGGGGTGAAGATCTGCTGTCGTTTTTCTTTTACGGAACTAATGTCTACTGCTGTTGTCTACCAGAACAAAACCAAGACTTCACGTATAATAATGATTTAACTTAATATAATGTTTTTTTTTCAAAGACATATTTGGCCCGATACATATAAATACAGGGACATCATTTTATTTTTACTAACATTTTTAATATTAGCCTGGCTCTACTTTTGAATTAAAGGTCTAGAACCGGAAACACCGCTTTCTCCCCCTTCCAAGACTGGAGTTCGATGATACTGGCGTAAAATACAAATCACTTTACTAGGTATAGGAGGGAAGAAAAGTACTTCATCCATTTACGTAAACTAGGAAATATCGCAATTTTGAGTTTGATCATTTTCATTAGGTTTTTGTTTAATCAAAACACAGTACTGTATTAACACTTAGTGTTTTTACTCACGAATTGAACTATCCATTCGGACGAATTAATTATGCAGTGTGTATTGTACTGTTACATCACATTAGCGTACAATATAGAGAATGAAGTTAAATTGAAAAATAATCATAATATGGATATTTAAACACATTTTTGAAAATGGTGGCCGTTCATTTCGATACAGGCTTCAGTTCTTTTGTGCATATTATAGCACTATAGGCTATTGTACCTAATCCCTTCGTACGAGTAACTCATGTTGAAATAATTCTATACCTACTCTATAAAAGAGTACCTTACTTACTGTAAATTTAATCTTCACTTCTGCCCGATCCGAAAAGATAAAATTACTCAGACATGCTATCTACTGTCCGTTCAAGTGGTTTTGTCGCAGGGTCGTAGAAAGGAAGGGGGGAAAATCACGTGACAGTTAATTACTTAACGAGGCCCTTTTATTTAAGTTATTTTAAACAGTTGTATAATATTACGTAGACGTCCAATTCCTAACAGAAATTAATGATTTCAGAAAAGAGATAAGACAGCCCAGCAACTAGACTTTACAGAGGGGCGAACAGAAGCAGATGGGGGAAACCGGGATGCGACGTAGGCAAACGGACGACAGTACCTGTGCGAAAATATGATTCAAAATTGAAAACTCTTTCGTCACTGGAAAACGCGAACATATTTCTGGAACGTACTACACTCACTAACTCAGTGCTGCATACGCGGTCTTGGTTCTGTGTGGAGAACGGTTGTAAGTTTACTAGTAGAGAGAGTGGGAGTGAATGACATTCAAAAACTCAGGTACAATAAAAATTGAAGTAAAAATTAAATGATGTCCCTGTATTACAAAATGAATGTATCTATATTTGTTTATTTCCATCAAATTACTTACCTTTTATTATAAACCAGCAAGCCATTAAATTATGACATAAAATACAGTGAGCATCCATTTAAATTAGTAAGCATTCTAGGTCTCACGCATCAATCTCGGTTAAAGTTGCCACTTAACTCATGCTTAAGCATACGTCGACCTCGGTTAGAATTTAAAGAAGATATTAACCAGATAATATCAAACCGGCTATATTCGATAAATTACACACTGTGTTCGAAAATTCATGGTGGAGTTTCAGAATAGTATATTTTTTGCATAAATAGAGGTAAAATGTAATATTGGTGCCAGATGAAAATAAAACTCTCTAAGCCTGTAAGTTTGAGGCATTGAAGGAAATAAAAGACGGTAACAATCAAACAAATGCAATAATTGTTATTCTTAAAATTAATTATACAAGATGGATGCCCGAAGAAAAGTGCAATGTGTTTTGTGGCTGGCAAAATTTGAATCTGTGACTCGTGTATGACGTGAATTTCTACGCGTATTTAACAAAGACCACACGAGAATAACATTCTTAGTTGGAATAGACAGTTGAAAGAAACTGGAAGACTATTGGAGAAAAAGCGTACTGGAACACCATCGACAAATAATGGTGAGACGGTAGAATCCATCCCAAGAACATTTGTTCAGTCCAAAGAAATGTGTCCGAAAATTAGGACTTCCGAAACAACAGTTCATAGAACAAAGCCATACCTACCTTTTGTGATAATCACCTGGATTATTGTTACGTTTACTTGTTAATTAGGTTATTTAACTATTATTATCAATTATTATGTTTGTAACTAAGTTACCATTGCCACCGGGTGTTTGCCCACTTCCAGCGTAAATAAATACATACATATGTAACAATTGAAGTTTGTAAGAAGCCAGATGAAGACGTTTCTTTAAAACCCTAGAAAAATAAAAAGACGAAGAGAGAAAGAGCATGAAAAATTGGAATTGCATTAATGAGACACCATGTGATTAATTAGGGTTTGATGGGAATTTTTTATTACAGTTATCACAAGTTCATGCCTTAGAGATGCAGGCAAAGCAAAAAAGCTGTCTAAAAAAAAAAACAGGGATACTCCTTCGACCATCTATTGATCAGTTTTCTAATTTATAGTAATTTATTATCTCTTGAGGGGTATTTCAGCTCTTGAAGCATGTTTGGATTGACATATTGGCATGGCGCCTATAATATAAAAGTACATATAACTTCAGAAAATTACACATAATATAGACTTATTTTTACTTATTTACCTAACAATTTTAGCTTATAATAATTTCTCTTACTTCTAAATTTAACACAACTTCGGAAAATATATTCATCATTATTTTTAAAAGTATTTTAATTTATTTTAGCAATACAAACTGTATCATAATTTTGTCAATCTATTTCCTTACACATAACAAAATTATTTAACATACAGCAATTTTCTAGAATTGGCAGCAAGGTATTAAAGTTACAGTAAATTGTATAAATTTTTATGGGAAACAGGTGTCATTAGAAAAGTTGCTAATCTTATTCAATTTTAATGTAATTTCAACCAAACTTTTAAACGTGATACATTAAGCATCTGTGTGTATCACAATAGCCTTACATCATTGCTCTGTACAATATGGCCAGATTTATAGCACTGTATCAGAATATCCCTCCACTGGCCACCCTACCCCATTATCTCCTTGACTAGTTGCCTCATAAGTGGTGTCATGTTGATATCACTTGTGAGGTTCAGGCCTACCTTCGGACAGTTGACTAAACAATAAAGAACTCTGCCAAGAATGTCTGAAGTAACAAGATTCCGAATGTTTTCACTGTAAAATTTATTTCCGACATAACCTCAGAGGAAGAAGTGTAAGGGGATAAGATCAGGACATCTTGCTGGCCACGGGATGGGTGCATGTCTGCCAATCCACCGATCTGGAAATCGACGATTCATTATTCTTTTTGCACATGATTTGCAAAAATGGAGCGGTACTGCTCCTTGTTGAAAGATGATATGAAACCCAGAGTCTTCGATTTGCTTCAATCAAACTAGTAAGTTTTCTAGCATGTATTTTTACGAAGTGTGGTAGATGTGGTTTCAGCAAAGAAAAGACCCAAGAATCTGGTTGTGCTTTAGACCACAACAAACGTTGATCTCTGGAGAATCTCGAATATGTTTACTGTCTATGTAACGTGTGGATTTTCAGAGCCCGAAATGCGGTAATTGTGTCGATTCACGCAACCGCTATGTGAAACGTTGCCACATCCGAGAAGAAGAGCTTACCTATAAATCCTGGTTGATCGTCAGTTGTTTGTGGAATGTTAACAGCGATTTATCCTTACGCATTGTGACTTGAATGCAACAGTAATCACAAAAACACGTCTACTATTCTGACTAATTTTTCATTGAATAATATTTCAGCATACAACAAAAATGATTTTATTATGACGACAACAATGACAGAAAATTAAATCAAATGAACGCTTAAATGAATGCTATATTTTTTTAGTTGCTAATGATAAATTTAACAACAGTGACAGAAAATAAAGCCACATGAACACTAACTTTTTAACTTCTAGCTACAGAATTAAGGCTAAATCGTATTTAATCCCCTACACATAATAGATATAAGAAATGTAAGTACGGTTAACAAAATTCCTAGCGGAAAATAAGAAAATTCTTTTAAATAATTTTGTTAATTGAAAAACTTGATTATTTCAAACCAAACTGACTAACACATCTAGACACAAGGTAACGAATTCGCTTACCTAAGATATTATATTCATTAACCAACTTAGAGATGTAAGCCTATAGCGAAACGAATAACGAGATGGATACTCAGAAAAGGTTAAGTGATCTAATGTTTGAGGAAGAAGAAGAAAGTCCACACCTGTGGAGTAACTGTCAGCGCGTCTGGCTGCGAAACCAGGTGGCCCGGGTTCGAATCCCGGTCGGGGAAAGTTACCTGGTTGAGGTTTTTTCCGGGGTTTTCCCACAACCCAATACGAGCAAATGCTGGGTAACTTTCGGTGCTGGACCCTGGACTCATTTCACCGGTATTATCAGCTTCATTTCATTCAGACGCTAAATAACCTGAGATGTTGATACAGCGTCGTAAAATAACCCAATAAAATAAAATAAAGAAGAAGAAGAAGTAGTAAACATCTTGGTGACTTAAAACAAAAAAGAGCAATAACCTTTTAAAAAATTCGGATTTTGTAAGCTTGTGTGTCAGCTTAATTTCCCCGAAGTCTAAGAATTATGCTACGTATATGTATAATCTCAATAGAGATGTATAGAAGTACAGATATTTGAAACCAATACACGGCAGTAAAACTCAATTATCCTGAAAGACTAAAATCTTATATTTTAACAATTCCGAGAAAAATTGTAAATTTCCTAATCAGTCCCAAAAATTAAAATAAACTGTTCTCTCTTGAATTTATACAGTGTCTTTCACTTCTGAAGATTGTAGAGGGGACTTAGTAGATACAGTTTTGATGCAGAACTCATGTCCGGAAACGTACCGTTTCGGTGCTACAAAGATGAAAAGAATGAAGACTTCAAATCTTCTGCTTGACGGTAGGCAACCCAAATTAACAAATGGCGACATCTTAAGTCACGTGATGTGACGTGTCTTCCACTTACAGTCTGACGTGCTGCTTCGAACTTCGCTTGCCATTCGGTCATTGAATAATACGGCACAGTTCAGCATAGCTGCATACACATTTGCAGAGGACACATTTCACTTGCAGTCCGACAACGTCTCGACCAAACATCGAGCAGCTCTTTTAATGCACACAGGCAAGAGCTCGTTAACCTGAGTGAAACGGGAGAATTGAAATTGATTCGATATTGTCAACATTGTAGGACCGTAACGGTACGTTTTTGGACATGGGTTCTACATCAGAACATTGTCTACTAAGTCCCTGCTACAACCTCTAGAAGTGTGTAATAGAAATTATGAAACACTCTGCATCTTCGTGTACATTGTTTTATATTACTTTGGTTTCCCGTGTGTTGTTTTACATGACGTAGCAGTTCTCCTCCACTTAAAACAGCTAACCAAGAACTGAATAATTTCCATTATATTTTCTCACCCCAGTCACTTTTTATCATGTCAGCACCTTTTTCTGCGATCATGTAGACTGCTGCCAATGTGTGTCCTGAGACGATAGAAGGCATGATAGAAGAATCAACAACTCGAAGATTTTTCACTCCTCTGAATCGTAACCTGGTATCAACAACGGCGTCCGGATCTGAATCAGGTCCCATCTTGCACGTCCCTGTCGTATGGACTACTGTTATAGTCATTTGACGAGCACAACACTCCCAGTACGCATCCGAACCAAACTCGTGAGATTTGCAGGGAGGCAACGACTCTGAGAACAGTTGAGCACCAAATTTCTCAAACGGAATAGTTTTCGCCAATTCCAGAGCCATCTTGGCACCTTTTATCATTATCTTCATATCTCTTGGATCTGAGAAGAAATTTGGATAAATCAGAGGATCGTTTTTGGGATTATCGTCTTTGATCATCACCCTACCAGTGCTATAGGGTCGTAGAAGAACTGGAAAAATAGTGAAACCGCTTTTGTGTTGCAAAGGTTTAAAGAATTCGTTCATACTGTCCGACAGTATCCCAAATGGGCTTAGGTAAAATGGAATTGAAGGCAGTAACAGTCCTCCGAAATACAGTTCTATTTCTGGATAATTTGAAGACGGCTCAATTTCAACAAAAGCCATGGCTTCAAATCCACTCGGCACAGTAAAACCACCATCTCGCTTGAAGGTATATTGGATAAAATCTTTGAATAGGTGCATATAATTGTAGACCTGAAGATCAACGGTTGCATTAACAGTAAAATAAAGATTTATGAATGTGTATTGGTCATGCATATTGTAGCCCACTTTGGAGTCGTGCACAACTGGGATTCCTTTGTCTTGCAGGTGATCTTTGGGACCAAGTCCGGATAGCATCAGTAACTTCGGAGAATTTATAGCTCCTGCTGATACTATCACTTCCTTTTTGGCTATAGCTTGCCGCGTCATCCAAAAACGTCTATATTCAACGCCAATTGCCTTCATTTCATTTTTGTCTATGAGTATTTTTGTAACGGAACTCCATTTCATGACGTGTAAATTCTTTCTTCCCATTGCTGGCTCCAAGAAAGCTTTGTTAGCACTCACTCGAGCACCATTCATAATAACGCTTTGGGAATATGAAAAGCCCGTCTGATTCTCTGCATTATAGTCATTATTTGCATAACCTTTCAATTTCCCAGCCTCTATGAAAGCTGTTGCCAATGGAGTATGAAAAGGTGGATAGTCAATGGGGATGCTTCCCTTAGTGGAGTGATATTTAGTGTCATTAGCGTATTGAGGGATATCCATCCTCTCAAATTTTTTGAAATAATGCAAGACTTTCTCATATCCCCAGTCAGTGTTTCCTAAAGCCTCCCAATGATCAAAATCTTTTCTGTTTCCACGGGTATACGCCATGTCATTGAGCACGCTGCCTCCCCCAATACCTCTACCTTGTTGCCAAATCATACGACCTCCCTTCATGCCTAATCCGAAGGAATCGTTCTTCTCTGCTTTGTATCCCCAGTTCGCAGGCGTTATGGTGAACATGGGCGAGAACAAAGGGACTTGTTGGATGGAAGTTTCGGGTCCACCAGCTTCCAGGAGTAAGACGGTCCAGTTTGGAACCTCGGAGAGACGAGCCGCTAGTAAGCATCCTGCTGCACCTCCTCCCACAATGATGAAGTCGTACTCCTCAGGCGCCCCTTTCACTACAGTGAGTCCCAGAAATAACAGCACAACAAGCGTGGAGCGTGATTTCCGACGACAGACGTTGATCATATTCCAAAATTGAGATTCCTGGAAGTAAATTAGAAATATGAGACATTCATATGGGTTCATTGGATGTAAAACCATTTTCATCCTAATGACAAGAACTAATATGCCTGTTCAATTTTCTTAACGTCAGTACCTACATCTCATGGATTCTCAATTCTCCAATCGATGGCTTGTGAATAAAAGTTTTACTTTCTTTTCAGAATTGAGATTCTGTAACTTTAAAAAAAACTCTGTCGCTTTATACACTAAAATTCCCTTTAACGAACACTTCTCAGTAGTGCAAGCCGCTTAACAAATAACAGTAATTTAACATTTTCCCATGAGACTCAATCCATAATAAGAAGGTAGAAGAAAAAGAAGAAGAAATAAGAATTTGCTATTAATAAGATATTTTCCCATAAATACGAATGTTCCATATGAAAGAATTTCTACCACTTACTCTAAAAAGAATCTTATTCAGACGCTTGTAATGCCCCATTTTGATTATTGCGATTCTCTGCTAACTAATGTAAGTTCACTCTTAGCTAAGAGACTACAACGTGTTCATAATGTGTGCATACGATTCATCTGCAATACTCGTAAATTTGACCATATAACACCTTCCCTCCTGTTACTTTCATGGGTGAGTCTGAAGGAACGAAGAACAATACATTCACTGTCTCTTCTCTTTAGAATCATGCATACTTCTACTCCGAATTATCTGTTATCGCGCTTTCAATTTCTTACAACTCTTCGAAACCGACATCAAGCATTTCTTTCTATCCCTCATCATAGAACGTCTTTATATTCATCTTCCTATACTGTAGAAATACCTCGCCTCTGGAATTCGTTACCTAATGACGTCAGGGACTGCCGGACTTCATCACAACTCAAAATTAAATTAGAAAATTTTGTCTTAGTTAATGTTTTTAGGTATTGCTAGAAGTATTTATTTGCTTTTTTTCTTTTTCTTATTTTAGTCTAGATTAAAATTGCAAGTTTCTTGTTTATATTAGTTAATTAGTTAGGATACAATTAATTATGATACTTAATCACTCATTTAAAGTTTATGTGACAGCAACCTGTGTATATTTTTGTGTGGCTTCATATTTTATTGTGTTTTTCTCTCTCTCTTTATTTTTTGTGTAGATTTATTTTGTCTATAGTGTATTTTTTTCTCTTTTTTTCTATATTATTGTATTTGTATTCCTGGTGTTTTGGAAGAGAAGGCCTGATGGCCTTAACTACACCAGAATAAATAAATAAATGTTTATATTCCGGAAAATGTTATCTCATGTCAACTGATGCCTATATGGGCAAGCGCGCGCTTTAGAGCTCAGGAGAGTCTGAGCGCTTTACAGCGGAAAGGAAAGAGACAGACGAAAAGGTAGTATATTGCCGCTTGGTCGAGCTGTGTACAGGGATGGCCAGCACTGATTCAATGGATAAAGGGAAGAGAACTTATTAAAACTGTATCCATGTTAATTTTTATATTTGTCTGAGAAGTATAAGTGCATTATAAGAATTTATGTTTCAATTTTAATGCTCATTTTTCACGAGTTTCCTGTTTATTCAAAATCAGCATTTTTTCAACTTTTTACAGAAAGGTGAAATTTTCAGATATGTTTATTTAGAAGTACTGAAACAATGTTTTCGTAAATCTAATATATAGTAAGTATGTATTACTGAAGATATGTATTGAAAATTTTGAAAATATTCGCATGGAAAATGTTTCTAAGAAAATGAATTAACAAAGGAACTAGTGTTACATCATAAACAAAGATTGTGCCCATGTATTGTAAAACCATCAGCTCTATAGTTTCAGCACATTTCGAGAAAATAATTTAAGTTGCGCACCAATATTACCTTAAAAGCATAATGCGATAAGGGTTTTGTTGTGTAATATCAGTTACAGTTCAAACTTATACCTGGGTAACTTTGCTTTGTACAATAATGTTGTTTTGATTAATTTATTGATTACTTTTTATAAGCCTAAAGATACCATCAATATCAATTCCAACTTACCATGTCATACTTAATCTCTTTCTTTGGGATATCACTTTCTTTATGAATGACGTTTCATTCACTTAATATTTTATTGTTTTATTACTCTGAAATTTATGAGAATATTCCTTCTTAAGTCTTTATTATGTTATTGACTGCAATATTAAGAAACTGGTGTTAGTACTTCGTTACTTTGTTTTACACACAATCTAGATAATATCAAACAGCAAATAGCCATATAAAATAACGACATAAAATTTCACGTTCTGTTTGAAGTTTGTACATCGCTGTTTTCTTAATCCAACAGGCTCCTTATTCATATACATAATCTTTGCTCCTTCCATACCTAGCGCTTGATGCCCGCGCACGACGTCAAGGTGAGGAAAATGCGCATGCTTTGACATCACTGTTGTACGAGGACGACCTATATCCCATTTTCGAATTCGATTCTAATAATATTCTTGCCGAGGAAGGCGTTCAGGAAATTTTCTTTCTATATAGGCCTAAGATCATGTCGTTTTATTTGCTACCATTGCATCTCTAATATTACATAGGTTGGATAAAAAGTTATGGCAACACTGCTGTCACGTGACGATGGTGCGTTCGAGAGCTGCCAGCTGTGTGGACATGAACAAGGACTGTTAGATGAGTTAGTGCAGCCAGCGGCGACAGTACTCTGTCAATCTACTGCAGTGTGTAGAACGTTTCACTTTCATAGGGATAGTGCGAGCGCCCTAAGACCACGTTTACAAAACTAGAGCAACGTTCCTGGATCAAAATTGAAGTGACACGAGGTCGTAGTGCACATGAATGTTTTCAGGGACTGCGTGAAGCATGTGCCGATGCAGCATTGCCATATCGCACAGTGGCACGATGGGTTAAAGCGTTCCGGGAAGGCAGGGATGCCGTTCAGGACAACCTCCGTACAGGACGACCCTGCGTGGAGGACAACACAGTTCAACTCCTTGCTTCCCTGTTGGATGCTGATCGCCGATGGACTGCGCGTGAGTTAGCAGCGGAAGTCGGAGTATGTCACAAAACTGTAATCCACATTCTGCAAGACATTCTGGGTTACCGCAAAATTGCAGCGCGTTGTACACCCCTTGAAATTTCCGAGGTTTAACAATGGCACCCCTATGCAGTCGCACAGGCTTTGTTGGAAAGATGACGACTTTCTTGGACGAATCGTCGCTATGGACGAAACCTGGGCTCGCTCATACGAACCAACCAAACTTGAAACGTCAATCAAATGAATGGAAGCATCCAGGTTCTTCTCGTCCGAAGAAAATGCGCCCTACACAAAGTGCTGTGGAGGTGATGTTCATTGTGGCGTATGACATTGATGGGGTAATACTGCACCACGCTGTACCTCCAAGGCAGACGGCAAACGCGGACTACTACTGCAGGTTCCTGCAGCACCACGTTCGTCCAGCTCTCAGGAGAAAACGACGACACTTAGTGGTACAGAACCCCATCATTATTCATGATAATGCAAGGAGTCACACCGCTGCAGCTGTCCAGGACCTCTTGCGCCGCTGGCAACGGGAGATTCTGGAACATCCACCGTACTCACCCGATATGAGTCCATGCGATTACGATATTTTCACTAAAGTGAAAGAACCAGTGCGAGGGACCCGGTACAATACCAGAGATGAACTTATCCGTGCTATAGGGCGGTCAATACGGAACATCAACAAAGATGGACGCGCTGATGGTGTACGGCGCCTTCCAAACATTTGGCAAAAGCTAATAAACAAGGGGGGCGACTATATAGAAGGTACGTAAATGTTGTACCCCTGTGAATAAAGCCATGTCAGAAATATCGAACTGTTGCCATTACATTTTATTCAGCCCTAGTAATTATTCCACTTGCATTTGAGCTCGGATATCTGAAAGACGTTTTCTCTCTCTCTCAAGGTTACTCCCAGTAAAGACCTAAGAAATCTTATTTTGTATCATCAGTCTGTATTCAGCTCGGATTCATCACATTCAGAATCTAGTGCTTCTGACCGAAGTGCATCTTCGAAAAGCTTCCGCTAGTACTGTCTGCCTCCTTCAGTGACATCTGAATGTCTGCACTGACACTAGAGCCCTCTACTGTCTACGTAACGAAACTGCGACATAGTCATATTCAATTGCAGAAATGCAGAAACACGATTCTGCGAAATGAAAAGAGCAAAGCCTGTGGTATCAATTTGTCGCGTTTAACAGTATATAACCATTTACTGAGAAGCTCATGATTTTGCAGTGGAATTATAAAAATAAATTCCACGTTTGCGCTTATTCCTACAAAACACTCCCTTTTATTATCACAATAAAAATGTACAAATGGTTTTCAGTCATTTTACAATATCCTAATACAATGTACAGTATGTAACCAACTTACTTGTGAAAAGATATTCCCGAATCCTTCTTACGTCGATTCGTACAGTTATATGCAGCACAACAATGTAATATGATTCCACTTACGGAGTTTTACACAGTAGTACCACAGTCTACTATATACAGTCGCGAAGCTTGAGGTGTTTTTTTGCAAATCTCGTGACAAAGCACTCCAAGCGGTTAGCAACTAGAAACAATAGACTGTCCATGGTCGACTTTGGACTGTGTCGTATTTCTATCGAATGCTAGCTCGTTGCGTATTTCACATTGATGCTTGTGAAATGTTCGTTATTGGTTGTAATGAAAATGTTAATGGCTAAAATATAATAATTGGAATAATAATATGGGACAAGGAGGAGACGTTTGTAGTGCTATAAATTGCAGCAACAGTAAGAGAAAGAGGCCAGAGTTATCCTTTTTCCGATTTCCGAAAGATTCAGAAAGGTTCCTGGGTTTCCACAAGAATGCTGTGCAGAAACAAAACTCTTAATTTTGAAGTTCTTTGTGACTGTTAGAATACATTATAGCCTTAAATTTCACAATGAAATGTTTCAGTCTAACCGAAAGGACATTAAATACCGGTTAAAGTTCTGTCACTTAGGCTACTAAATTTCCAGAGAAATAAAGGTTAGGTCTACTTTTTTTTCAGAGGATATATTTTTAATTGTAGCTATTAATTTTGTTATTATTTGTATGTGTCATTTTACTAAAGATGTAGAAAATTTCAGTTTGTTTTAATGAAATTTATTGATCACGTTTTATTTTCAATTCTGGTGGGATTATTATTGCTTAGGCCTACTTTTTTTTTTTCAAAGGATGTTTTTAATTATAGCTGTTAATTTTGCTGTTATTTTTATTTGTTGCATTACTAGTGACGTAGAATAAGTCTGTTACAATAAAATTTATTGATCACGTTTTATTTCCAATTCTGGTGTGATTATTATTGCTTAACCTCATCCCACTTTGTTAACTACGTAAGCCTACACTACAAGTACCGGTACACGTAAGTTACTCCATTAATTCATATTTCCATTATTATTGCTGTAAAGGGAAATGCAAATTAATATTTATTGGTTTCATAGTTAATTATCGCTATAATCTTGAATGAGTGAAGCTATTATAGTAAATTTCAGTTCGTTTTGCACAAACAAATATTATATTAACTTATGTCTTGTAGGTATCTTCGAGTTTATGGTGGAATTTAATATACTTCATTAAAATAATAAATTAACTTTATGCATTTAATATTTCAATAATGGAAGGAAGGTGTTAATTTTTCCAAAAGAACACGACAACGAAAGTGTAACATATTTTGTCGTCTGCTAGGAGAGAGATCTGCGATGATGAGGCGATAGTAGCGATCCTAGTGGTGGGCAACTATCCATGTTTGCATTTTTACTACATATTGAGCTTCGCGACTGTATATAGTAGACTGTGGTAGTACAAAGAAAATATATTATATAAACACAATTCGTCCAGTTGTAGGCCATGCAGCACTAGAATATAACATGATTTCACGTATTCCACTGAAGTACAATTAAAATTAACTATATAAACACTTTTTGTACAGTTGTATGCAGCATAAGAGCACACACTTTAACAAATAAGTCCGATTAAAATAAACTATCGTGTATAAACACTATTTGTACGATTACATACAGCACAAGAGTACACCACAATTTCACATATAACACAAAACAACGATTACAATAAACTATGTAAAGACTGTATAGACAGGCTCTATTGATTAAATTAATACACACTTACTCCTAATACATTAAATAATATTAATAGTACATTATGCAACGAGCCTACAATGGTAGTAATTAAGACGGAAGTATGATTGTTTATGAAACGAGCGCAAGCGAGTTTCATAATTTTCATTCGAGAGTCTTAATTACCATTATAGGCAAGTTTCATACGACTTTTTATGCTCGACCATATTTCTAACTTGAAATTATTCAAAATTATGTTTATGTGCGAACTGACCTGAATTGTGAGATGTGCGCAGACGCGAAAGTATTGATTTTTTCCGAGGCCGAATTTCATTGACCTTGGCACAGAATAAGATGAAGATTACTCTGGTATAACGTGAAAATTGATTTAGAATTGAAAAATGAGATGACAAATTGAATTTATTTGAATATTATTTACAATTAACTCTAACTATTATAGTAACAATATAACCTTCTGCGACAGTATTGGATTTCCAGCCTCCGTGACTTTTCGCTAATTCTCTTTCGATTGCATATCCGAGAATAATCGATACTTGCGGTTTTATAACGGTACAAAGCTGACTTGTCATTGGCTGAACACCTGTAAGCTGACTTGTCATTGGCTGAACACTTGTACTTTGATGAGTAGGTGTACTTTAATGACATGCATTAAAGGACTGCTACCAGGTGTATAATTACTACATTTCGGCATGGTCGAGCATAAATATCATTAAATAACATTCTACGTTATTTGAAATCGACGGGATCGTGATGTAAACATGCAGCAGTCACATATCTCTTGATGGCGATGGCGATGGCGATGTGCGAAAGGTTCAATTTTCGGTCGAGGAACAGCGCTCGTAGTGAGTCTAGGTTAAACTATAAAACGTCTTTGTATTCAACGAGTTACTCGTTGGTCATATTATAAACTGTGCATAAACAGTAAGACATTTCACACTGTTCTCCAACCAGGAGATTAATAGTGAAAGAAATGTGCTTACTATTGCGTCTTCTAGTAGAGCGAAGTAGATAGATAATATTACCGTTATAATGTCAGTTTAAAAACATGCGCTCTCCTGCATAATATAACATTTTTAAACCGTCAGTTTCTTGAACATTTTTATTTTGTTTATGAAACTACTAGTCCTAAGCCTAGAAGTTCTAAGTTAGCCTCTATACATTAAATTGCTGGAGTTTGCATTTTCAGTGCGCGCTTACCCGTAACCACTTCGCACAGTTCATAAGCACATTTTCGTTCTATTTATGCGCAACTCATGTTGTGTTATCTTAGATCAGGGGTTCTCAACCTTTTTAAGATAGTGAGCGCTGCACACATGTAATTCTAAATGAGCGAGCAACGTGAAGTCGAACAGGTTTAATATATGAATACATGATTAAATTACTTAACAAATACCTAAATTTTGCATTTTTAAAACAAAGACCGTGTTAATGAGATCCTTGAACTTCAGTGTTATTCAAAACTTCAGTGGTGTCCAAGGATAAACGGCTTAGATATGAATCAATAAATTAATCTTGATCTCGCTTTCTTATGGAGGTATTTCATAAGTGAGAAAGTTCTTTTCTTTTCTTTTCTTTTTTCTTCTCTTCTTTTCTCTTCTCTTTTCCTTTCCTTTTCTTTTCCTTTCCTTTCCCTTTTTTCCTTTCCTTTCTTTTCCTTTCCTTTTCTTTTCCTTTCCTTTCCCTTTCCTTTGCTTTCCTTTCCTTACTTTTCCTTTCCTTTTCCTTTCCTTTCCTTTCTTTTCCTTTCCTTTTTCTTTCCTTTGCTTTGCTTTCCTTTCCTTTCCTTTTCCCTTTCCTTTCCTTTCCCTTTCCCTTTCCTTTCCTTTCCTTTCCTTTTCCCTTTCCTTTCCTTTTTCCTTTTTCCTTTTTCCTTTCCCCTTTTCCCTTTTTTCCTTTTTTTCCTTTTCCTTTTCCCTTTTCCCTTTTTCCTTTTTCCTTTTTCCTTTTTCCTTTTTCCTATTTCCTTTCTCCTTTCTCCTTTCTCCTTTCTCCTTTCTCCATTCTCCTTTCTCCTTTTCCCTTTTCACTTTTCCCTTTTCTTTTCTTTTCTTTTCTTTCCTTTCCTTTCCTTTTCTTTTCTTTTCTTTTTTTTCTTTTCTTTTTTCTTTTCTTTTCTTTTCTTTCCTTTTCTTTTCTTTTGCATAGATATGTCGTACCGAACAAAGCTACACATCTGCGAGAAACACCCCGTAGTATTTGGAACATTTTTGTATCTTCCGCTTCCTGAAGATTGTGAATTTTATTTCTCCTTTTAAAACAAATATTTCAGCGCCAAGGTGGACTAGAAATCTACCAATTGAAGTTCTTCACGAGCAGCAGAATTATCTTGATTTTTCTGATTAAGTCCATAAAGAATTGAAAGGGATTATACAGTATGAAATACGGGAAAGCCTGTAAGGTTGCTAAAGCAATATAATGGGTGGATGGGAACATTATTTGAGCCGTTCAGAGCAGAAGTGGTGAAAGTCAGAAATGAGTAATGAGGGTTAAAGTAAACATTCTGTAAAATACAGCGCAAAGTAGCAATTAATATTGAATTTATTCAAACTATTAGTAGACAGTGGATATCACGAAAGACATATTAATTGCTGCTTTGCGCTGTATTTTACAGAATTTTTACTTTAAACCTTATTACCCAATTTTGACTTACACCACTTCTGCTCTGAACGGCTCATTTGTTCCAGCTCGTACAACAAAGTTTGCATTCAAAAAAGGACCTAAGGAGCGTTCGTGCTCGCGAGCACACTTTTACTCTCGTGACAAGAGCACCAAATATCATTAAAGTAACACAGTGGTGCTCCCAAGTACCAGGTTGAGAACGCCTGCCTTAGATGTTTCCGCGCAACTCACATACAGACTATGACCACAACGCGCAACTCTGCCCCCCCCCCGAGAGAATTGTGACGAACAAGGTTGGGGTTTTTCTCGGGATTTTCCCGTTGCCACATATTAGGCATATACATCATTGCGTCATCACTCCATAGCATTCTCCGAACGCCGGCTGGCGACGCACGGAGGGGGTCGAGTGAGGTTGCCTGCTCAAAACCTGGGTACGCGGCGAACATTAGTGTAATCAGCCGGTGTGGGTTTGCAAATGCTTCTACTGTCATCCTCTGAGGAGTTTAGTGCTGAGAGGAATGCGGTTCCGACTAGTCTAGCGCGGTACTGGAGTGGGAGGGAACAGTGACAGCGGCAGTCTGGAAGGAAGGACAGTCATACTGAAAACATTCGCCCAATTTACGAGAGCAGTATGCCTATTAGTTTTCTAACGTATTTTGGCGAGATAGAGATACAACCATTCGTAGTTACGTGTTCAGAGAAGGAAATTATTATAGAAAATTATTATTTTTTTTATTTATTTATTTATTTATTTATTTATTTATTTATTTATTTATTTACCTATTTACTTATGTACTTACTTATTTACCTATTTATTTATTTATTTATCTATTTATTTATCTATTTATTTATTTATTTATTTATTTATTCTGGTGAAGTTAAGGCCATCACACAACCAGAAATACAAATACAATAAAATAAATAAAAAGGAAAATCATAATAAAACTACAAAAATATAAATGAAAAGAATAATCATAATATAAAATTTAGTGGTTAGTAGAATTGAATTAAATTTATGATGTAATCAATTTAAATATACTGTACTGCTGAACTCATTTGAGAAGTAAACTTAATTGATTTGTATTTTAAGATATCACCAACAAATGATTTTCGCATTACATTATAGGAATCTGTTTTCCACGATATCAATCACACATATTCTAAAATTCCAATAGAATAAAACTAAAAACTTTTCCACAGCATGTTTCCTTAAAAATGAGTTGTAACTGTAAAATATTTAATATGATTAATTCATATAATATTAACATAGCTAACATCAGGGCGATGTTTGAGCAAAAATTGCAACAACATGTTTAATATATTAATAACAAAACCATATAGGCCTAGTTAACAATATGTATATGAAATATTCACACACTACTACAAACTGAAGACTGCATATTTTTGGACGATTAATACTTCCCACTCCGCTCGGCTCGGCTTGGCTGTAGCAACAAAAGAATATACCTGCAACCCCCCCCCCCGCACCGATGGAAAGAATACCTCAGGTCCCAGCACTAAACTCGTCGGAGGAAGACAGTAACTTGGGGGTTAGCGCAATAGATCGGAAAAGGTTGCAGTGCTGGGTTGTAGTGCCCCTCTTCCCAAATTCCATTAAATTCTAGTCCTTTCTCCAAGCTCCTTCATGGCATGTACGAGGCACGTCCAGAAAGAAAGTTTCTCTGGGGCCGTTTAGAGAAAGAAAACATGTGAATAAAAACTAGCTTTAGCTTTTTAGTCTTCAGTATTAGCACTAGCTTTAGCTGTCTAGTCTTCAGTATTAGCATTAGCTTTAGCTAGCAATTGTGTGAATAAAATATTGCTCTTGCTAGAAAGCTAAAGCTGGGAAATTCCAGCTTTCGCTTAAGATTAGTGAACACCTCTATGCCTATTAATATAATATTTCATTGTTAGAACAAGTGTTTTATGAATCTTCTTCATTTTTGACTTAAAATGTTATTCTCAACAACTGAATTGATTTCATACCAAATTTGTTGTTAGATGAAAAGGAGGAAGCAAGGAGTTGTAACGTTTGTGAGTGTGTTTAAAAAGAAAGAGACGTCTGATTCCGAGTTCGAACACCAGTCAGATCATGAACGCGAAGTAACAAATGATGTGCAATTTAAATTTGTGTCACTGCTACAAAATTTCAAAATTTTGTTTAATAAATCACAGGTGTCTAACATTAAACATGCGAAAGAAAAATCACTGTTGGTTTTGAAGAGCGGGCACTTAAGAACTTTCGGTAAAGAAATGAGTGAAAAACAACTGAGGAAAAAATTCAAAATATGAAAAATGATTTAAAAAGGAAGACATAAAAATGCGACAGGAAACAAAAAATTATGCTCAAGGAGTGGGAAAAACAGTTCATGGAACATCTATCGGCAGAAGAAAATCCGGTATTCTGTAAAGATCCAGGTAAGTAGACCAAGAGTATAATGGTTAGTAGTTACAGTTTCAAAAATTCACAAAGGTAACAAGGCGAAATTAACCATTTGAAATTAATTACATTTTCCAAAACAAAAATATTAACGAAATGTTTTCGTAATTTTCCATTTTAAGCTAGTGCCTATCTAGAATATATAAAATAGAAATAAAAGTGAAATAGGGACAAACTTACATTTACTTTACTTCACAATACTTTATTTTTCATAGCAGCCTTAATTGTCGGAACATCAGGCCATCCTGCTGAGAGTCCAAATCAGTCACAATTACCACCGCTACCGCCACCAAAAAGAATTAAGTCATTAATTCCAGAGACAGATAAAACCAAAAACCTAGACAGATAAAACCAAAAACCTATCTACTTCTGAACTGCAGAGACTGGTTCTTTTGGAGCAATTAAAATTAACAAGAGTTCAGATGGAGAAGGAAGACCTAATAATAAGACGCCTTCAGTCTAGTTCTGATGACAAAAATAACCAGGAAAATGAAGAAATGCCAATATATACCGTTTTCTGAACACTTTAAAAAGCACACAGCTGTATATTCAAGTTCAAATAAAGTATCTGAAAAAACATCGCTTGGACATTTAAACATTATATCCTGCATGAATTATATTCATTATTTCCTCCGTCTGTGAAGATCTCTGCGTCTCATTTCTGCTGCATCAACTGTCTGTCCATCCTCCACATCCAGGTCATCATCCTCATATCCTTCATACTCCTCTTCATGTACTGGTTTTTAAGTATTAGGGAACATTATGGAGAACAGCACAACTAATTATCACAGAAGCCACTTTTGTCAAATCCACTCTTAGATAGTTGAGGCAAGGAAATCTCCGCTTAAGCTGACCAAAGCATCTCTCGATTATCACTCGTTCCTTCTTAAGCAAAATGTTGTATTCTCTTTCCTCGGGGCCATGAGGATTCCTATAAGGAGTGAGTAGCTAGAGGGTAATGCCATATCCACTGTCCCCAAGTAATACAGCATCACTTCTCTACCGGTTCATCTGGACAAATAAATCTGATCTTCTCAAAATTCTGTGGTCATGGACAGACCCTGGCCATTGGGCATCAGTGCTTGTAAATTCCTCTTTAGCATTGCAAGCACGTGCCTTTTCATCACCATATAGTTGGGGCTTAGCAATTGGCACATGTGTACAGTCTATGACACCAATTGCACAGGAAAAATTATAGACCTTATTCCATTGCAATTTTGCTGCATTTAATTCATCAAAGGACATTGGAAATTTAATCCACAAATGTGCTTTGTCAAGTATTTTCGCTGCTACTGTTTTTATGGTCTTGCAGACGGTTGAACAATGAACACCTAAATCCTTTCCAATGTCTGTCTGAAAACCAGGATCATTTACAAAACGTAAATATATTTCTATTCTTCGTTTAGAACTTAAAGCTCCGCCTCTTGTTTCAGTTGATTCGCCAAGGAAATGTTCAGCTAACCACTCAACATTTTCTTCTCTGAACCTAAATAAACTGTGATAATCTTCTTCACGTGTTGTAATTCGTTTCCAATAACATTTACGAGCACGTACATTAATAAATTCAGCCATTTCGTTTGACATTCAACAATAAACTGGATTTCTAGTGTGGTCAGAAGAACACTTGAAAAATTAGAAGCTAAAGCTAGTAACATTTAGCCAAAGCTAGTTTTTATTCACAGAATTTAAAGTAAACACTGGAAAATTTAGTCTTTGGCTAGAGCAAACAGCTAAAGCTTTCCAGCAAAAGCTTAAGCTTAATTTTTATTCTCAAAAATACTAGCATTAGCTTGAAAACTGTTAGCAAAAGAAAAAGCTAGTTTTTATTCACATGGCCCGACAGAGTTATTGAAACAGATAGTTACAGCTATTGTTGAGCTATTTTTAAACATATTCCCCACAGGAATTGATGCATTTGTAATACTGTGGGATCAACTTTTGTATCCCTGTGTAGAAGTCTACCGCATGGGATCGGAACCAGTGTGTGACAGACGTCTGCACTTCTCTGTCACTGTGTAAATGTTGACTGGACAGGAATTTCTTGAGGTGTAAGAAAAGATAATAATCACTGGCCGCATAGGCTCGGTGCACAATAAATCTTCTGCAGGAGTTCCTCTGGGAGGTGTTTCAACATCCACCCTACAGCCCGGATCTCGCTTCCAGCGATTACTATCTTACTGTCTGATCAGCATTTTCACAGTGACAGAGAGATGCAAACGGCTGTCATACATTGGTTCCAGGCGGCAGACTTGTACGACACAGGGATACAAAAGTTGATGCCAGTTATTCCTGTATCTATTCCAATAAATCTTTCAATACAATTGTGTTTTCTTTCTCTTAACGGCCCCAGGGAAACTTACATTCTGGACGCGCCTCGTACACTTACATTTTTAATTTACAATTAAAATAGGCAATTATAGGAAAATTATACAATTGACATGTAGCCTACTCACCACGAAGTATGAAACAGAAGAGAATAAATGCATTTAAGTTGACTCCCTTGGCCCAGTTACAGCCTGGTACAACGTACTGTTCACAATAAGAATGAACTGCCTTCTCCTGCAAGACTTTGCCAAGCATTTATGCCTATAATTAGTTTTGTTATCCTTACAACCATCATATTGAAAACAATACACTTCGTGTTGCGAGGTCGACTTCGAACTTCAAAATAAAATTGAGGCCATGTTGATAGCCGATATGCTTGAGACTTCAACACACATTCATAGTTTCAAGCCTTGCTTACACAGTACAACCGAATGTATAGTATATGCAACGTTTGAGCAAATCCTTGGTGTTGCACGAGTCCTAAATGATTTAAATGTTATTTTAGGATGTTATAAAATATAAACAAAATTCACAACAATATGAAGTTATAATATCAAACACTTTCAGTAACAATGATCATTGTGATGATATTATATATAATAATGATAATAATAATAATAATAATAATAATAATAATAATAATAATACTTACTTACTTACTGGCTTTTAAGGAACCCCGAAGTTCATTGCCGCCCTCACATAAGCCCGCCATTGGTCCCTATCCTGAGCAAGATTAATCCATTTTCTATCATCATATCCCACCTCCCTCAAATCCATTTTAATATTATCCTCCCATCTACGTCTCGGCCTCCCTATAGGTCTTTTTCCCTCCGGCCTCCCAACTAACACTCTATATGCATTTCTGGATTTGCCCATACGTGCTATATGCCCTGCCCATCTCAAACGTCTGGATTTAATGTTCCTAATTATGTCAGGTGAACAATACAATGCGTGCAGTTCTGTGTTGTGTAACTTTCTCCATTCTCCTGTAAATTCATCCCCCTTAGCCCCAAATATTTTCCTAAGAACCTTATGCTCAAACACCCTTAACCTATGTTTCTCTCTCAAAGTGAGAGTCCAAGTTTCACAACCATAAAGAACAACCGGTAATATAATTGTTTTATAAATTCTAACTTTCAGATTTTTTAACACCAGACTGGATGATAAAAGCTTCTCAACCGAATAATAACAGGCATTTCCCATATTTATTCTGTGTTTAATTTCCTCTCGAGTATCATTTATATTTGTTACTGTTGCTCCAAGATATTTGAACTTCTCCACCTCTTCAAAAGATAAATTTCCAATTTTTATATTTCCATTTCGTACAATATTCTCGTCACGAGACATAATCATATAGGCCTACTTTGTCTTTTCGGGGTTTACTTCCAAACCTATCTCTTTACTTGCTTCTAGTAAAATTCCCGTGTTTTCCTTAATCGCTTGTGGATTTTCTCCTAACATAGTAATAATAATAATAATAATAATAATAATAATAATAATAATAATAATAATAATAACATAACTAAATACGAATAAGTGGTTTTCGTGATTCTGTCTGCACATCTGTTCACACCCATAGCAATAAATTTCTTTAAACGATTTTATCAGTATTTATGAGTAGGCTTCGGATGTTTAAACTCTAAAAAAGCATATTTAGACACCTAAAGAAGGTTTGAAAATGTTGAAATAAATTCTAAAATACTCACTTTAAATTATCTTTTGCTGTTAATTATTATTTTCAACTATCACAAATACTGTAAATTATTTCATTTTTAAATTCTGGAGAATATTGAGTATAAAACTTTAAATTCAAATGTAATTTATCGTCAGGGTGCGAATTAACGGGGGAGATGGGGGGATTTCCCCCCATTGGAAAGTTATCCCCCTCTAATAAATTCATATTAACATCCCTGCCAGGGATAACTTCTATCCCCATCACAAAATATAACTAGTTTAATACGAGAATATTTTATAAAGTATGAAACAGCGGTGGCGAAAATGTAATCGTGCCCCGAGCCACTGTGTAACCTGCAACGTGCATAGCACGTATGGAGGGAGGCGTACACCCAAAGGGGAAGTGAAGCAACTGCCTGACGTATTAACGGATTTTCATTTTCCTTACGTCAAGCGCTTAAATGTAATTTTATACAGTACAAGGCTACAAACTAATGTTTAGTACGTGTAACGAAGAAAGAAATGAACAATAAATGAACAATATCACAACCTAAAATTAACTGTCTTCAGAATGTCTCTGCGACAAAGTTTCAAAATCAGGAATTATGTCACTTACTGCCAGTCGTAGTTGATCACGAAGGTATTTGTCTGTCAGTCGTGATCTAAATTTGGTTTTTACTATTTTAATTGTTGAAAATAATTTTTCACAAACGTAAGTTGCAAGCGAAAGAACGAAGCTTCGGATATTTATTTTTTGGCAAAGATTTGAAAAGTTCAACATTTGTCAAGTCCTTACATGTAGCTTTCATTTGAAAATCAGTGAGTTCAAATTGAAGAGCTAACCGCATTATTCGTGCATCTGCTGAAAAAGGGTAGACGTACAGAGATGATGATGATGATGATGATGATGACGACGACGACGATAACACTTAATCTTTTAATGTGTCATCAGTAACATATAGTATAATGCCGTTTTATATTATACAACCGTTTTCCTCGTAATACTTGTGAACAAATCATACATTTAATATTCTCATCACATTGACAGCAAAAAAATGCGTCCTCCCATACTACTTGGAACTTTCGTACATGGTTTCGAGAGAGACCTATGCCACTCGCAGGTCAGAGACAAATACAAATGGAACGGAGTTTGACTCCAGTGAGTGAGAGGGTGGGGATTGGCGGAGGTTAGAAGCAAGCGAACTGCACAGCTATCACTGCGAGCCACAATGTCTCGCGAGTCACATTCTCGCCACGGCTGGTATAAAGTAAGCAAAGAAAATAATATTGATGTATTATCATCACCGGCAAGCTGACAACAATCAATAACTTAGGAATTACACATCTTATCTTAAGTTTGCTCGTGGATATAATTATTATTATGATCAAGATGCAAGGCAAGCAACTCAGTGCGACGAAGCGTTGAGCCGTATCGGATGAGGTTGAGGTCGCCTCTGTCGCTCTGTTGTCATCAGTTTGTGTGTATTAAGATACGAGGAGTGATGCACATGATGCAATACGTAAATACGTTTAGTTTGAGAAATTCCGGTATGGTTGGATGCTTGTAATGTTCAGAACGCCGCACCGTGAACTTAGGCTAGGGCTCCACTAGCTGTATTTGACGGCTGCTGTAAGCTGCATTCTACTGCTTAGATTTGTACTGCAAGAAGGTGGCTCCACTTGCTGTAAATTTTCTACATGTGAAACCTGTAGTTCACCGCTCCGCTGTGCTCTGGCCCGGCTCCACTCCTGTTGTTCAGCTGAAAACAGCGTTGTGATGTTCTTTGTGTACTACAAGATCAAGCAAAAATTGCACTGAAAATGAGCACACTACGAGTATTTATCAAGGTGATTGTATGTTTGCTATTGGTTCGCTGTCGTCGAAGATTGCATCAAATAAAATGGTAGATACATCCATTATTAAGCAACAGAAAAACACGAAGGCATGTTTGCTGCAATGCATCACAAACTTAGGGAATATCCAGCTAAATTTGTTTAGTTCTACCGGACGTCGGAATTTTGTTCTAGGCATACGAAGTAATTGTTCTGTATGGTTGTGAATCTTCGACTCTCACTTTGAGAGAAGAACGGAGATTAAGGGTGTTTGAGGATAAGGTTCTTAGGAAAATATTTGGGGCTAAGAGGGATGAAATCACAGGAGAACGGAGAAAGTTACACAACGCAGAACTGCACGCATTGTATTCTTCACCTGACATAATTAGGAACATTAAATCCAGACGTTTGAGATGGGCAGGGCACGTAGCACGTATGGGCGAATCCAGAAATGCATATAGTGTGTTAGTTGGGAGACCGGAAGGAAAAAGACCTTTGTGGAGGCCGAGACGTAGATGGGAGGATAATATTAAAATGTATTTGAGGGAGGTGGGATATGATGATAGAGACTGGATTAATCTTGCACAGGATAGGGACCGATGGTGGGCTTATGTGAGGGCGGCAATGAACCTGCGGGTTCCTTAAAAGGCATTTGTAAGTAAGTAATTGAGCATACCAAGTAATAATGCTCATACATAGGGGATGTTTCACCTCATGGATAATTGGAAACAGGAGGACTACCACGGCCAGTGGAGCCAGGCTTCGGCGACAGATAACGGCACGAAAATGGAACATGTTCTATTCCCCTGGCAGTAGACCTTGGTACTGCCGCCGAAATTCTGTTAGGCGCAGTGAAATACTGCCCATATAGCCGCCTACACTTGTTTTGCGTGTATTCCATTTTCAGGCAGTAGACTGCAGCTCACAGCAGCCGTCAAATACAGCTAGTGGAGCCCTAGCTCTAAATCCAGGCTATTGTATGCATGATGATGAATTACTGATGGCGAAATGAGTCTGAGGTCCAACGCCAACGAGGTATTCTCTATCTCAGGATTCTATCCCATCTTCATCAGAAATCTTAATTCGCACCCTGTTTATTAATATATATTTACAGATTAAGAAATTTCACTTCTGCCGCTCATTGAAGTTAGCATACTCTTTCTTTTTCACAATATTGTCACTATAGCTTTGTATACGAGGAACTTAAAAATAAACATACTTGTTATTCTTTTCACAGTTTCGAGCATTGCTTTGGGCTAAATATAGTGTTATTTCATGTTTAATGACTAGAAGACGGTTTAATGTAAAGAAAAGTTTGCTAAGGTAAGACATTTGGTTTGGAAAAATATGAAAATATAAAGTAAATATTTCAATGATAAAATGTTTTCGTTCGTAAACTATTTGGAGTAAGTTCACCATCATTATTTACAAAATTAACCTTTAGAGATTAAGGGCAGTATTCATAGACATTTCGCAGCACGCGCTACGAGCGTACTAAGCTAGCCCCGGCTATCCACTGGTTACTAGTACAGAATTCAAATCATATCCTATCGCTAACACTGGTTTATTAATACGAAAAACGCTGATCATCCACCGGAAGCTCGCGCTAATAATGTCTATGAATACGGCCCTAATAGTTTTGCCACCAATAAAATAAATCTGCATAATTAAGCAATTTGCCAACATCATCAAATCCTTAGCTAAATGCAAGAACTAGATAACTCAATTTTTAAATACTATAGATCACAAAAAATATAATCCTTACAGTGGTGAGACTCAATACTAGTTACAGTATAACACAAGTAACTTGCTATATTCTCTGGCCAACTATTAGACCTTCTGTCTGCCTTACTTATGACCTTTAAGGAACCCGGAGGTTCATTGCCGCCCTCACATAAGCCCGTCATCGGTCCCTATCCTCAGCAGGATTAATCCATTGTCTATCATCATATCCCACCTCCCTGAAATCCATTTTAATATTATCCTCCCATCCACGTCTCGGCCACCCCAAAGGTCTTTTTTCCCTCTGGTCTCCCAACTAACACTCTATACATATTCCTGGATTCGCCCATACGTGCTACATGCCCTGCCCATCTCAAACTTCTGGATTTAATATTCCTAATTATGTCAGGTGAAGAATAAAATGCGTGCAGTTCTGCGTTGTGTAACTTCCTCCATTCTTCTATAACTTCATCCCTCTTAGCCCCAAATATTTTCCTTAGCACTTTATTCTCAAACACTCATAGCCTCTGTTCCTCTCTCGAAGTGAGAGTCCAAGTTTCACAACCATACAGAAGAACCGGTAATACAACTGCTTTATAATTTCTAACTTTCAGATTTTTTGAGAGCAGACTGGATGATAAAAGCTTCTCAATTGAATAATAATACGCATTTCCCATATTTATTTTGCGTTTAATTTCCTCCCTAGTGGAATTTATATTTATTACTGCTGTTCCAAGATATTTGAATTTCTTCACTTCTTCAAAGGATAAATTTACAATTTTTATATTTATATTTCGTACAATATTCTGGTCACAAGACATAATCACTTCATTAGAAGCTGGGTACCTGGTTCTAATGAAGTGCACTGGTAGCAATCTAAAACATGGGGGCATGAGGTAATTACTCTGCCTGCCATCAAAAATTCACTTCACTAAATCCCCAAGGTAAAATATATATATATATATATATATATATATATATATATATATATATATATACTTTGTCTTTTCGGGATTCATTTCCAGACCTATCTTTTTACTTCCTTCAAGTAAAATTCCCGTGTTTTGCCTAATAGTTTGTGCATTTTCTCCTAATATATTCACATCATCCGTATAGATAAGTAACTGATGTAACCCGTTCAATTCCAAACACTGTGTGTTTTCCTGAACTTTCCTAATGGCAAACTCTAGAGCAAAGTTAAAAAGCGAAGGTGGTAGTGCATCTCCTTGCGTTAGCCCGCAGTGAATTGGAAAAAACATCCGATAGAAACAGGCCTATACGGACTCTGCTGTACGTTTCACTGAGACACATTTTAATTAACTGAACTAGTTTCTTGGGAATACCGAATTCAATAAGAATACCATATTAAACTTCTCTCTTAACCGAGTCTCTCTTAACTTCTCTCTTGAAATCTATGAATAACTGATGCACTGTACTCTTATACTTCCATTATTTTATCCACTATATCTGTCGAATACAAAAAATCTTATCAATAGTCCATCTATAACGGCTGTTGTCGTATCATAGAATCAGACCCCTTCCCAAGCTAATTTTGGGGTTTCGTAACAACCTGTTTTTTTACAGTGACGGGTTGTTAGCTCGTCGTGCAATCCCCAAGCTGGAGGACCACCCCTTATCGGCTGTCCGCGACTGCTTATTCAATATATGTAGTGGAGTCATTAAGTTCATGGACTGGCGGCTGGAGGGTAGGCGAAAAGAAGGATTTAGATGTGTCAATAGTTGCCGCGCAACACGGTGTTCACTTACACAGATCCACATGGTCTCTTAAAATAGTCGTCGTTGGCCGCTATGCACGTCTGTTAACTTTGGTATAGCTTCTGGAAGTACTCCTCAAGGATATTGGCAGGAAAATCCCGTACGTCACTTCTTGTGGCAGTCATGACTTCCTCGGCCGAATGAAACCTACGCCCACCTAGCTTTGTTTTCAAACGTTGTAAGAAGAAGAACTCTCATGGTTGAAGATCAGGTGAATACGGAGGATGTGGCAGAACGGTGACCTGTTCCTCTAAAGTTCCTCTTGGACAAGCACAGAGCGATGTGCAGGAGCGTTGTGAGTAGCAAGAGCCAATTCTTTCTACGCCAAAGCTCAGGAACCTTAACGACGAACTGAATCGCGTAGACGGCGAAGGATCTCCTTGTAGCGGGTCTTGTTTACTGTTACTCCGTCTGGTATGAATTCCATGTGAGCAATTCCCAGTGAGTCAAAAGACAGTTCGAGCATCACCTTGTCTTGCCGCAGCTTTTTCCGTTGTGGCGATAATCGCGATTTCCACGTGGCCGATTGTTGCTTCAGTTACGGATCATAAAGAAAACATCATGTTTCGTCTCCTGTTGTGATCCAGTCAGTGGCGGCTGGTGGTTTGAAAATATGGTGGTGCACAATGGATATCGAAGAGGAGTTAAACATACTTTACTTTAAAGTTTTAAACCGTGTAGGCCTATACCTGAGGGCATTTACACTATGAAGCTTATTTATATGCAAATAATAAGTAAAATGACTAAATACAAGCATACCTGTTTATACAGAAAGTCCAAAAGTGGACGGGGTCGTGGATGGAGTTCTCTATATTGCGACTTACCCTTATGAAAAACATTTGAACACACAATCGTCATCAGAATGCTACCACGTACCAAGTCCAACGTTTTCGTTCATAAAATTCAAATGCAGCTTTCGTAGGCTGTTGGGAGATAGCAGCACTTATTGTAAGAACGACAACTCTTACAACGTTAAAGCAAAATACAAGCTCCTTTATGTTAAAAAAAATGTTATGTTTTATTTAACGACGCTCACAACTGCAGAGGTTATATCAGCGTCGCCGGATGTGCCGGAATTTTGTCCCGCAGGAGTTCTTTTACATGCCAGTAAATCTACTGACATGAGCCTGTCACTTTTAAGCACACTTAAATGCCATCGACCTGGCCCGGGATCGAACCCGCAACCTTGGGCATAGAAGGCCAGCGCTATACCAACTTGCCAACCAGGTCGACGCTCCCTTATGTATTGTGCCGTTTGTGTAGATGCAGATTGAGAAAGTAATGAGCAAAATATGCGACTGTTCATTGCACAAGCCGAATGAATACATTTTTCATGCTTATTACTTCGGACAAATGTCTAGTTGAAACAGATACTTTCCCAGTGAATTTAGTTTCTTCTGCACTGATGTTGGTGTCCATGCCAGGGAGTGCGACAAACGGTTCTCAATGAGGAAAGCAGTTGACCACGCCTCTAACCCCCTGTCCCCGCATTAGCCGAACATCTCTATAAACTACCATCCATAGGTTTTCAACATCTTTGCAAACCAAGAGGCTCGAAGGCTCCTGCAGACGTGCAAAACAAGATGCCAGCTGAAGATAGTCATGAATGAAAATTGTAAAAAATATATATATTTTTTTTTTAATAGTAACAAAGCCGGGAGATTAGAAACATTACTGGGGGTGTACAAACCTGCAACCCCCTTGAGGGCTTCTCAAGGGGGTTGCAGGTTTGTACACTGGATTCAGTTGAGAAACACCGGATCATCGTCAGCACTACTGATCAGGTCACCTCAAATCGTCATGCGATCGTCACGTTGGTCTTGCTTTAGGATGCGTGGCACACTGTGCTGGGTAACATGCGACATGTTCAAGTCATGGTACAGAAATCTGTGGTACGTACCATGGCGGTTCCCTGCTGCTGTTGCGAGATCGTCTACCGACTGGGATCGGTTGGTATTCACAAACGTTGGAACTTCTTCGATATTGCGTTCAGTTCGGATTGTTTGTGGCCAACCAGTACGCTCATCATCCTCCAAACTGTCTCTTTCCTGCGAAAAACGTTGGTGCCACTTAAACAAAGCACTTCGACCCAAGGTGTCGTCACCGTAAATTTGCTTCATCATCTGAGAGTTTCGCTAATCGGATATGCCTAATTTTTGGCAGAGCTTTTATGTTTATCCGTTACTCAAAGCGCGACATTTTCGAGTTCGGACGCGCGCATTCAAATCACCTTCACAACAAAGACCGTAGTTCTCCTAATACTGGTGACAGACTACAGTCGCTAATCGCGATTAGCATTATCGCGATTAGCTCCGATCGCGCTTACCGAAAATGTGGTGACACACTAGGTCACGCTTGGCCCCGTCTGGTCAACAGTTGAACTCCCATTAAGCGAAAAATAATTTCTCAGAAAGTAGTTTCCGTTCTTCTTGCTACATAGAAGCAGCAATAATAGATCTACTCGTCACTGGAACTATCTCTATCTTTTTTGCTTGCCAAGTACTCGATAATTCTCCAAATTTATTTTACGTTTTATATACCTGGCAGGCAGCGTTTGTTATTCGTGGTATGTGGAACCTACAATCTATTGACTGTTACGTTGCTCAAAAAATATATATACCTGCATATTAATTTGATTGCACAAGTGTTAGCTAAACTTTCGTTGAAATGGAACTGTGGCTTAAGACGGGCTCCCCAATATCTGATAGTCATGAGCCATCAACCAATGCTCAATCAAAGGGAGATAACAACAGCTGTAATCTTACTTTCAAAGAAGATAGTGCGAGTTCAGTGTTGCTGAACAAGATCCTGCCTCAGAGTCTACGATGCCTAGCGTACAGGAATTGAAAGGAAGTATAATATTGTGATTCAAATTTCAACATGGATTTCACTGAGTTTGCTGATTGACTTTCACAGTGTGTGATATATAACAAAGTTTTGCCCAATAGTTCTATGTCCCCTGCCAAGCTTAGACGGCATTTCGGAATTCATCCTGAATTCATAAATAAAACTGCAGATTACTTCAAAAGAAAATGACGAACTCCATGCATTTCAGGCGATATTTTTATCTCATGTAAAGACAAATAACGAGAAAGCACTGGAAGGGTCGCATTTGGTTCGTCATGATCTGGCTCTTGCTGGTAAACCTCACACCCTTGCTGAAACTGTTATGAAACCACTATTAGTGAAGGTAGTGAAGTGCATGGTGGACGAAAAACTGCAACTTGTCCTTATCAAACAACACTGCGCATAATCGATCCAGAATCTATCAAGAGATGTAAAAAATATAATTTTCGCTACAACTTGAATCCATGGACGTTGTCGGACTAGCTGAGTTAGTGACGTTTGTGCGGTATGAATTTTCAGGTTCTTTCATGAAGATATTTGCTCTGCAAGCTATTGCCATTCTCTACAAGTGGTACTGATTTTTTTTCTTCATTGAAACTCGATACCGTGGGACAATTGCATTGACTTGTGCACATATGGCGAAAAGGCCATGGTAAGTCCTGTTGCTGGCACTGTTACAACATAAAGAAAGTTAAAAAAACTGCACAAGTAGTCATTATGTACTACACCAACACGACTTCGCAACGAAAAAATGCCAGCGATAATAAAGCAGGTACTAGACAATGCCGTCAAAATTATCAACTTTGTTAAGGCACGAACTTTGTAGTGTAGGCTACTCAAAATCCTGTGTGAAAATATGAGAAGTATACACAAGTCATTGTTCTTAGTATTACACACTGAAGTGCGATGATTGTCGCGCGGTAAAGTGTTGCCCCGTTTACATGAACTTCGAACGGAAGTTTATTCACTTTTGAATGATCAAAACTGTTTCCTAGAAGATTATTTTAATGATCAGGAATGGTTGTGCAAATTATGTTGCTTGGCAGACATTTTTTCAAAAGTGAACGAATTTAGCTCATCCATACAAGGTAAATCAATCAATCAAACTCCTGTATCTTCTCGTGAGGAGCATAGGGCATTCACAGAGTGCCTCCATCGGACCCTATTTGTAGCCAACTTCTTCACTTTGTTCCATGTGTTCCCCTCCCTAGCAATTACCTCCAAAACTGTTCTCTTCCATGTATTTTTTGGCCTTCCTCTTGCTCTACTACCCTGGGGATTCCAATCCAAAGCCATTCTTTCTACTGCACCATCTTCTTTCCTGATTGTGTGCCCTATCCAATTCCACTTTCGTCCTTTGATTTCTATTGTGATTTCTTTCTGATTTGTTATCTTCCATAGTTCTAAGTTTGTGATTATATCTGGCCATCTAAAAACGGAAGAGTATATTCGATGCTAATGACAAAATTGTCGTGCTGAAGAAAAAGATAGAAGAAGGACTAGATATGTTTCTCATTGACTTCAAACTTTATAGAAGAAAATAACATAACAATAAATTATTCATTCATAGCAATAATAAAAGAACACTTTGACAATTTGCTTCAAAATATGAAGTCATACTTTCAAAGGACCACCGGCGTGGTTCAGTCGGTTAAGGTGCTTACCTGCCGGTCTGAAGTTGCGCTCGGACGCGGGTTCGATCACCGCTTGGACTGATTACCTGGTTGGGTTTCTTCCGAGGTTTTCCCCAACCGTAAGATGAATGCCAGGTACCTAATCTATGGCGAATCCTCGGCCTACTCTCGCCAAATACCATCTTGCTATCACCAATCTCATCGACGCTAAATAAACTCGTAGTTGATACAGCGTCGCTAAATAACCAACTAAAAAAACTTTCAAAGAGACACTCATGAATCGATTCTAAAGAAATATGAGTGGATTGAAGAGCCATTTCCAGTGAAGTCAAAACCAGCAGCCCTCACTGCAGCAGAATATGAGGTCCTTATAGACAAGGTTTCGGAAAGCCACGGTCAGGCAAACCACTTCTCGAATTTTGGGCTACGTTAGGGGAGCATCTTTTGATGTTAAGATCAGAAGCAAAATTTCTCTTACTGCCTTTTGGTATTTATTATGTTTGGTACTACGTACCTTTGTGAAACGGCCTTTTCGAGGTACACGGCTACAAAAACAAAATATCGAACTTGTTTGGACGCAGAAGACGATATATATCTTCAACTGACTTCACTGACACCGGACATTGACAAACTCTGCCGCAAGAAGTAGGCATATTCTTCACATTAACTTCGGTTGTATATGTAACATTTTAACATGTTTTTAAATATCTTAACTACTGTTATATAATTTTATAGCTTTAAATAATATTATCTTCAGTACTTTTTTATTATTGTTTCCTGTATTAATGTAGCCTTAAATAACTTATTATTCATACTTCCGTATATATATCGTGTATAATATGCTTAATCTGGTTTCGCCTAGGAGCCTGGAGGGCACTTAAAATCGTCAACGAAAAGGGGGCGAGAATATGTCCTCTTTGCGGTAGAGGCGAGACATCACGCCATATTTTATCGGAGTGTGAAGCCACAGAAGCTCTGAGGAAACGATTCCTGCCAGAGTCCTTCATTACATCTAGCAGGGGACACTTGGCAACATACGATATATTAAATAACGGTAAATTTTGTGACTGTGTGGGAAAATTTATGGCAAAAGTTCGACAGTTGAGGGTGGAACTGGCCGAGGGGGAGAGAGCCGAGGAAAGAAGGGAAAGAGTTATTTATTAGTGTTGCAATGAGGAGTATTAACACTGAGCGAATGAGGTAATTAGAGGATAATGTTCTTTTTGTATTTATTGTGTCTTTTTTCTATTTGTATTTTATTGCGTGTGTATGGTTTTTTATGTATTACCTTTATATTTATTATTTGGATTATTTAGTGCAGTTTCAATAAGGAATTGAATTGTTTATATATATATATATATATATATATATATATATATATATATATATATATATATATATAGGGGAGACTGTTGTACCTTTAAACACTTTTCACATTTTATTTTTTTTTAATTCTGGCAAATGAAATGTTTTAAATGAAGAAATTCTTGAAATAATTATTGAAGATTCCTTTACACCTTCCTGTATGTATTTTCCTATTTTACTGATTTATTAAGGATGGAAAAAATAAAATGAAGGGATATGTAATGTGTTCAAAGGTACAACAGGTTCATGTACCTTGGAACATACCCTCTTGTAAGTTGTAACATATGAAATATAGGTAGGAATGTAATCTGTAAATACTGACAATTATATTTAAAATGTATTTGCAATCATAAACCAGAGCATGCTTCTCTGATTGAGATTTTATTTCCTGAAGGAGCAATAACTGCTTCAACAGCTTTCTTCAAGGCATCCGGATCAATTGGGAACCTCTTTAACTCCAGACTTACTCCGTGACATGATCTTAAAATAAAACAAAAACAAAAGCCGGTAATATCATGTACTTTGGAATATGTTCCATGGTACAACATATTTTGTGTTCAAAGGTACAAGAGGATGCACGTTTAAACAAATATGGCTCCCAAAACTAGAGATTCGAATAAATCATGGAAATTGAAATATGTTATTACTCACCAGATGATAGGGAACACACCGTACTTGAAAGATATTAACAAATACGATCTGGTTTTGTGTTATAAAACATATGTCAATGAACGAAATGTTTACTTTTGGTATTAAAATAACTTCTTATGTCCACAGAAATCACACTTTGCAGTAAATCAAACTGAAACTACGACCAGAGCTACTTAGCGGCTTTCTCTACAATCTACTTCAGTTTGAGTCCTATAGGTAGCAGCAAAAATTGAAAAACAAAAAATGTTCAAAGGTACACTATGCTAAAGGTACAACAGTCTCCCTATATATATATATATATATATATATATAGGGTAAACTAGGGTCTGTTGGACAGTCGGGCATGTTGGACACTCCGTACTTTAACGTGTTACCACGCCACTTGTGAGCACCACATTCAGCTAGAAGTCAATGACGGAAGTAGCCGCGAGTGGTAATATTGACTTCTAGCGTGGTAACACGTTAAAGTACAAAGTGTCCAACAGAACCTAGTTAACCGTGCGTGCGTGCGTGCGTGTTTTTTTTTTCACTGTGTTTCTTTTCATATTTTACATTTATTTTATTTTTATTATTTTTTGTGAAATTTGGTATGAAGTTAGATTAGTCGTAATTGTGATAATTATTCGGTAGTAATAATAATAACTGTTGTTTTACTATTTTATTATTAGTAGTATTATTTTCGTTTTGAAGTTTAAAATTGTGCATAGTTATAGCACGAATGGTCGTACGGGCTCGTGCGAAGGATCTTGTGTATCTACATGAGTTTGTAATATGCTTCATAGAACGTAGACAGATAAAAAATACTTACCGTACTTACTTACTGGCTTTTAAGGAACCCGGAGGTTCATTGCCGCCCTCACATAAGCCCGCCATCGGTCCCTATCCTGTGCAAGATTAATCCAGTCCCTACCATCATATCCCACCTCCTTCAAATCCATTTTAATATTATCTTCCCATCTACGTCTCGGCCTCCCCAAAGGTCTTTAACCCTCTGGCCTCCCAACTAACACTCTATATGCATTTCTGGTTTCGCCTATACGTGCTACATGCCCTGCCCATCTCAAACGTCTGGATTTAATATTCCTAATTATGTCAGGTGAAGAATACAATGCGTGCAGCTCTGCGTTGTGTAACTTTCTCCATTCTCCTGTAACTTCAGACAGATAAAAAATATTAACTAAAAATTTCTTGGGGCTCCACGAGAAACTTTTGCTTCAAAAAGGGTTCCGTGGTTGAAAAAGTTTGGGAACCGCTGCCATAGAGGAAATAATTTTCTCTGTGTACATACGTATATGTTTGTTTCCCTACTGCACAACACCTAAAGTTCATGCTTTCTTTTGATATTTGTTCATTGTTTTTTTTTTCTTTCTTGTTGCTTCTTGCAGCTTCATATGGTAATTTAGTAGTTAAAATTGTTATGTGCTTTACAATGTAAACTGATACAATTTATATCATTACTATTTATATTATTTTGAAAAGAGATTTTATAACCTATAAAATTTATATCATCATGCCAAAAATTTATATTATTATGTAATAAAACATATTTTTAAAATCCACCCTAACCTCAACGATGGCGTCGTAATGGAGACTGAAATTGAAAATCTGAAAAATAAACCAGTTCCAGTTTGTAATCCATTATTTATTGAAATGAAACATCTTTCAGCAGCCTTCTATTGCTCTCTATATATATGAAATATGAATAATTCTTCTGTCATTTATTAATATATTTCTTTTTACTTTTCTCACATCTGCATTAAATTTCTCCAATACGTCTAATAGTAGCAAAATTCATTTTCTAGCCATTCATTTTCGTTTCTATTTCATATAATACAATGGAAGGGGCAAAAAAATTCCACAGCAGAAGCTATCACGACTTCCTAAATAATATAAATCAAGGTGATTCGAAACCAAAGATTACTAAAATGTTACTTTCGTCCACTGGGCCGTGCCTCAGCGCGATTATCTAGTTCTGGAAAGAGGATTTAGCTCCTGATCGCGATCGGGACGGTGACACACTACAAACCCGGTCGCGATTAGGTCGATAATCGCCATTAGTGACTGTAGTCTGCCACCAGTACACTATCAGCACACAACTGTCTCTTGCTGGGACGAGAGAATAACAGAGCCCCTACCACGCCGTAGCGGAGAAGTGGGAAATATGTTCCCAAATTGAAGCAGCCGAAAGCCGCCATTTGTTGGTAGAAAACGCGCGGGATTTCTAAACAGCTACTTGAATACGCGTTGTATTACGTACCCGAAAGCTAAATGGTTTTATTTACAAGAACAAAACTTCCTTTGCGGTTTACCTTTAATACCGTGTTTCTGCTATCAGCAGAGTTGCTACGTTTTCTGCGAGAGAAATCGGGATATCAGAAGCTGACTTAAGACATTAGACTGATCATCACTTTATAATTGTTTTCTGCAAAGTAGTGTTCGTGTGCTTATAATGCAATACTCGCCTCCTTGAGGAACGCTAAAATACGAAGGACACACAATACTACAGGCTAATCGTTTTCTCTTTTATTAACCAGGAATATGTTTTAACCATTCGCTAGAGTAAGGGAGGGTATTGTCGGATACCATTTTGATGTTTCAAAATAAAGGTAATTGAAAAAAGTTAGAACTGGAATTACTTAGTATTATAATAACCTCTTGGGGTTCCTGCAGATTGTACATAAGTATTAGGTAATTTACATAATATGTATTTGCTGTATAACTTGCAAAGAGAAAACAGAAATAATATCATCACTGACAGAATGGGAAGCTAATGTCGGATACATTAGACATTATTATGTAAGAGGCATGATAATGCATTAAAAATAATATATTGCATATCAGAAACTATTACAATAGTGTTCTGTTTAGCCAACTGATATGCAAGCCTTTTAACATCATTTCTGGTTCATCCAAAATATTTTCTCTCCATCATTAACACATAGTCAACTAGCTTTTCTTCAAGTGAAGCTGGGAGTATTGTTTTTCGTCCAAGTTTCGATTTAACGGCTTTGGTGGGCTCAGAGTTGGACCGTACATAATCAAATAATGTTGATCGAGGTACATTGAATCTTTTGGAAGCAGCAAGATAGCCCATTCTTTTCTCCCGTACTGCGACAATGGCATTTACCATATCTTCAGACTTCCATTTTTTTAGACTGAATCTCTTTTTTATTTTACTTTAGGCATCTAAAAATATCAGAAGAAGAAACAATTCGTTACTTCATAATATTCGATTAATTAGAAAATTAATTACTTACATTAATTAAAAATACCCATGAGTAAAAATGTAGTGGTTTATTATAGAAAACATATAAATGGGTTTAAGGCAGCTTTTATGTAGCGAGCAGCATTGAAAGACAGCCGACAATGCCCTCGGCTAGTATCCGACATTGCCCTCAGCTAGTATCCGACATTGGCCGACTCTTCACAAACAGTAAAACAAGCCAGCTGCATCAAACATGTTGTCGATAGCATTTCTGCAATTAGAGAATTAAGAAGCCTTAATTATGGTATATCAAACAGTGCATACCATGTTGTGTAAATATAAGAATAACTTGTAACGAATAAATCACATTACGTACCCTCAAAAAGTTTTTTTTTTTTTTTTTTTTTTTTTTTTTTGCAGAAACGTTGAAAACACGCTATTCACACACAGTGAAGCACTCAACAGTAATGGCTATTCATGCAGATGTTCGTCCACTTGTAGAGAACGTAATGCATTATTTTCACATCAGATTCCACCATTCGATGGAAAAGAGATATGTTATCCGAGATTATCCGACATTACCAGACCTATCCGACAATCCCCTCCCTTACTCTACTAAATTAACTTTTCTTTATCGGAACCGGTATTGCAAGAGTATATCTGACGATGAATCCATGTTTAAACATAGTTCACGAAACTATACAACGCAGGAATTGTGTCTGTTTTTTTTTTTTTTTTTTTTTTTTTTGCCACTCAAAGCACCTACAATGTACAATGGTGATTAATTGCGAGAGCAGCAGCTAGGTACCGAAAAGGATTAATCAACAAAGAGGTAGAACTAGCGGAACTATTATCTTGCGAGTAGAGTTGCCTTACGGCAATCAGATGGGTTATTTTGTAGACTTACTAAATTTCCGCGGGTTACCTCTATGTTTACAATGCTAAATTTGAATCAATAAAAATATGGGGTAATAGGAAATGGAGACTAACTTGTTTAAATAACGTTGTAGGCTGTTATCGCTCAAATCGGGATTTTTTTTATCAATCTCGACTCGCTTTATGGGGATTCAATTAGGCTGTCAGACTTGCATCATTTTCATAGGAACTCTGAATGTGAATATTCATAACCACGGTTAATACAAGAATTAATGTTTACTTTTTGCCGTAGGTTAAACTGCTGTATGAAATTAAGGAATGAAGAAATTTTAGAACAATTAGAAGTAGAGTCAGTAGAAGAAAAAATCACCAGATACAAATTCAATTGGCTAGATCATGTAAGAAGAATGGAAAATTCAAGAATCCCAAAAATTATGATGCAATATAAACCTAGAGGACATCGTCGACCAGGAAGACCGTTAAGAAGACTGCTAGATGGGGCCGAAACAGGTCTACAGAGGCCTAATTCGTGAAGGATGATGATGATGATGATGATGAAATTAAAAGAAGCAGCAGCAGCAGCAGTAGTGGTGGTAGTGGCAGTAGTAGTAGTAGTAGTAGTAGTAGTAGTAGTAGTAGTAGTAGTAGTAGCAGTAGTAGTAGCAGCAGGAGCAGCAGCAATATAAGAAACTGTTTCATTAATCCGTAACTAAGACAAGAGTCACTTTCAATCATTGAAATTAAATAATTAACGTTTTCTAATTTATACAGCTTCTGTACCTTCAAATTCAGCGAATAATTCTTTGATGGGCGATCATAAGAGCACAAGTAAAAAAAAAAACTTATTTCACAGGAGAGCAAAAAAACTGTTTAACATCGTACATGATTTTGAAGATACTGTTATGTGCATCAGAGAATGCGGCGTTCTACAGCAGGTTTTGACTTGTACTCTTTTTACCAGACATAGATATCGAGCTGATGATGACAAAACTGTACATATCTCAATTTCGCCAAAAATTGACTTGTACTCATATGATCGCCCATCAAAGAATTATTCATGTATGCACTGAAACATCAACTGTTTGAAGCAAATGAAGGATATGAAGTGGATGAAGAACAATAGCAATGTATATTGTAATAACGTAGATTCAAGGTAACAACTATCTTCGAAATGAGTTGAACACACTGAGTGACTCTTCGGAGTGCACCTACCCACTTTCGGTTAAGGGAGTCTCTACTCAGAGGAAACCTGAAGCACAAACAGTCATATAATGGACAAATTATTAGACTAAAACGTTTTCTTGGAAACGTAATATAATTTGTCATATCAACTATCAGTATAATTCACAGAGTCTCTATTGTTGTAAATATGACTGTTTACATCTTCTGGTATATTTTTCCAATGGTTAAGTATATTTTTTTCTGGCTATGTTTGTACTACTGGTGTTTTAATTATATACTGCAGAAGGTATTCTTCCATGGCCTGCAAGAAGACCGGACATGAATGAAATTGAAAATCTGTGATCCATGTTGAAGAAGAAAGTGAACTAAAAGAGGCTTACAACAAAACATGAACTCATTTAAGCACTGTCTGATATCTGGCTAAATGATGCTGATATTCAAAGAAAGTGTCAAACTTTGGTTTCCAGCATCCCTGACAAAATCAACGTGTTAATAAAGAATAAGGGAATGTTCACAAAATATTAGTAACCTCAAGACTCAATTTTCTGTTCATTGTATTTGTGCAAAATACATTTTTGTTCATTATTTCTACCGATAAATACAGCTTCGTTGCACATATAATTAATTTAGTCTAATAATTTTTCCACGTCTGTATAATAGTTTGTCTTCTGTAACATAATTCGGGGCAAAAATCGTAGTAGAAATTAAAGATTAACTAATAAGTGAAATGTAACATTCCTTCCTTCTTTATCTTTACATCCTTGTTCATTGCTGCAATTAAAAAACAGCACACGAACGAGCCTGTATTTATTCAGCTCAACCAAACAAATGGCCGCCCGTCGGCTATTTAATTTGGGAGCATAACACTAGCGCCAGTGAGCGGTCTAGCGGTTATTTAGTAAGTCTATGGTTAGTTATTCTCCATTTACCTTTTAAATTTGCCCTCCAAATTCTCCCCCTTTCAATTCAATTCAATTAAAAAATTTCGGATTTTGTAACCTTGTGTTCAGATTAATTTCTCCAAAGTCTAAGAATTACGCTACGTACAGGTATCATCTCAATATATGTAGATATACAGAAATACAGATACTCTATTTCAAACCAAAACACAGCTGTAAAACTCAGAACTTTCATTAAAACTCAACCATCATGAAAGACTAAAATCTTATATCGTAATAATTCAGAGAAAAATGGTAAATTTCCTAATTAGTCCGCAAAATTAAAATAAGCTATTCTCTCTTGAATTTATACAGTGTGTTTCACTTCTGGAGATTGTAGAGGGGACTTAGTAGATTCAGTTTTGATGCAGAACTCCCGTCCGAAAACGTACCGTTTCGGTGCTACAAAGATGAAAAGAATGAAGACTTCAAATTTTCTGCTTGACGGTAGGCAACCCAAATTAACAAACGGCGACATCTTAAGTCACGTGATGTGACGTGTCTTCCACTTACAGTCTGACGTGCTGCTTCGAACTTCGCTTGCCATTCAGTCATTGAATAATACGGCACAGTTCAGCATAGCTGCATACACATTTGTAGAGAACACATTTCACTTGCAGTCCGAAAACGTTTCGACCAAACATCGAACAGCTCTTTTAATACACACAGGCAAAAGCTCGTTGACCTAAGTTAAACGGGAGATTTGAAACGGTACGTTTCCGGACATGGGTTCTACATCAGAACATTATCTAAGTTCCACTATAACCTCTAGCAATGTGTAATAGGAATTATGAAACACTCTGTATCTTTATGTACATTGTTTTACAGTACGTTGGGTTTTCCGTGTGTTGTTTTACATGACGTAGCAAAGAAATTATTTCCGTTCTTCTCCACTTAAAACAGCCAACCAAAGAAGAATAATTTCCATTATATCTCCTCACCCCAATCACTTTTTATCATGTCAGCACCTTTTTCTGCGATCATGTAGACTGTTGCCAATGTGTGTCCTGAGACGATAGAAGGCATGATAGAAGAATCAACAACTCGAAGATTTTTCACTCCTCTGAATCGTAACCTGGGATCAACAACGGCGTCCGGGTCTGACTCAGGTCCCATCTTGCACGTCCCTGCCGTATGGACTACTGTTATAGTCATTTGACGAGCACAACACTCCCAGTACGCATCCGAACCAAACTCGTGAGATTTGCAGGGAGGCAACGGCTCTGAGAACAGTTGAGCACCAAACTTCTCAAACGGCGGAGACTTCACCAGTTCTAGCGTCATATTGACACCTTTTATCAGAAGTTTCATATCTCTTGGATCTGAGAAGAAATTTGGATAGATCAGAGGACTGCTTTTCGGATTTTTGTCTTTGAGCATCACCCTACCAGTGCTATAGGGTCGTAGAACTATTGGAAAAATAGTGAAACCGCTCTTCTGTTGCAAAGGTTTAAAGAATTCGTTCATACTGTCCGAGAGTATCCCAAATGGACTTAGGTAAAAGGGAATTGAAGGCAGTAACAGTCCTCCCAAATATATTTCTATTTCTGGATAATTTGAAGACGACTCAATTTCAACAAAAGCCATGGCTTCAAATCCACTCGGCACAGTAAAACCACCATCTCGCTTGAAGATATATTGGATAAAATCTTTGAATATGTGCATATAATTGTAGACCTGAAGATCAACGGTTGCATTAACAGTAAAATAAAGATTTATGAAAGTGTAATGATCCTGCATGTTGTAGCCTACTTTGGAGTCGTGCACAACTGGGATACCTTTGTCTTGCAGGTGATCTTTGGGACCAAGTCCGGATAGCATCAGTAACTTCGGAGAATTTATAGCTCCTGCTGATACTATCACTTCTCTTTTGGCTATAGCTTGCCGCGTCATCCAAAAACGTCTATATTCAACGCCAATTGCCTTCATTTCATTTTTGTCTATGAGTATTTTTGTAACGGAACTCCATTTCATGACGTGTAAATTCTTTCTTCCCATTGCTGGCTCCAAGAAAGCTTTATTAGCACTCACTCGAGCACCATTCATAATAACGGTTTGGGAATATGAAAAGCTCGTCTGATTTTCTGCATTGTAGTCATTATTTGCATAACCTTTCAATTTCCCAGCCTCTATGAAAGCTGTTGCCAGTGGAGTATGAAAAGGTGCATAGTCAATGGGGATGCTTCCCTTAGTGGAGTGATATTTAGTGTCATTGGCGTATTGAGGGATATCCATCCTCTCAAATTTTTTGAAATAATGCAAGACTTTCTCATATCCCCAGTCAGTGTTTCCTAGAGCCTCCCAATGGTCAAAATCTTTTCTGTTTCCGCGGGCATACATCATGTCATTGAGCACGCTGCCTCCCCCAATACCTTTACCTTGTTGCCAAATCATACGACCTCCCTTCATGCCTAGTCCGAAGGAAGCGTTCTTCTCTGCTTTGTATCCCCAGTTCGCAGGCGTTTTGGTGAACAATGGCGAGAACAAAGGAACTTGCTGGATGAAAGTTTCGGGTCCACCAGCTTCCAGGAGTAAGACGGTCCAGTTTGGAACCTCGGAGAGACGAGCCGCTAGTAAGCATCCTGCTGCACCTGCTCCCACAATGATGAAGTCGTACTCCTCAGGCGCCCCTTTCACTACAGTGAGTCCCAGAAATAACAGCACAACAAGCGTGGAGCGTGATATCCGGCGACAGGCGTCGATCATATTCCGAGATTGAGATTCCTGGAAGTAAATTAGAAATATGAGACATTCATTAGATTAGATTAGATTAGATTAGATTTATTTAGTTAACCTGGTAGAGATAAGGCCGTCAGGCCTTCTCTGCCCCTCTACCAGGGGATTACAACTATAACATGAACAATAAGATTACAATTAATATTAAATTTACAATTACAATTACAATAAAAATTAAAGTACGACAAGAATACCTGATTAATGAAAGCTAGACATTTTATCATAGAAGTTAAGAACAAAGAATATTTTTGTATTTACTAAATTACAAATTAAACCTACAATAACAAAATTCTATAGTGATGAAATTACCGGATATTGAGATATTTTGTGGTAGATTAAAAGAACTATTTACAAGAAACCATGTCTGAACGAGTCTCAATTACTGACCAAGTGCCTAGTAAGTTTGCGTTTGAATTGAATTTTATTTCGACAGTCCCTGATGCTAGCAGGTAACGAATTCCAGAGTCTTGGCAGGGCTATTGTGAAAGAGGATGAGTATGAGGAGGTTCGATGGGATGGTATTGTTAGTATTGTTTCATGGCGAGAGCGTGTGTTCAGATTGTGGTGGGAAGAAAGGTAAGTGAAGCGAGACGACAGGTACGAAAGAATAGAAGAGTTCAAGATTTCGAAGAGAAAGAGAAGTGAATGTAAATTTATTTTCTTATCTAGTTTAAGCCAACCTATTGCTTCCAGGGATGGGGTTATATGATCATATTTACGAACATTGCTTACAAAACGTACACACAAATTATGAGCACGTTGAAGTTTCATTTTGTTGTCGCTGGAAAGGTCAGTCAGTAAAATGTCAGCATAGTCAAAATAGGGAAATACAAGGGTCTGCACAAGGGACTTTTTTAAGCAAGAGGGAAGATGAACATTTATCCTTTTTAGCACATGAATAATAGAATATACTTTTCTGCAGGTTTCTGTGATTTGCATGTCCCAGTTGAGATTATTATCCATTTGAATGCCAAGATTTTTCATATGGGTACATTGGATGTAAAACCATTTTCATCCTATTGACATGGGCTAATACGCCTGTTCAGTGTTCTTAACGTCAGTACCTACATCTCACGAATTCTCAGTTCTCAAATCGACGGCTTGTGAATAAAAATTTTACTTTCTTTTCAGAATTAAGATTCTGCAACTTAAAAAAAAAACTCTATCGCTATATATACTAAAATTCCCGTTAACGAACACTTCTCAGTACTGCAAGCCACTTAACAAATAACAGTAATTTAACATTTTCCCATGAGACTTAATCCATAATAAGAAGGTAGGAGAAAAAGAAGAAGAAATAAGAATTTGCTATTAATAAGATATTTTCCCATAAATACAAATATTTATATTCCGGAAAATGTTACCTGCATCTTGTACCACAGTCATGTCAACTGATGCCCATATGGACAAGCGCGCGCTTTAGAGCTCAAGAGAGCCTGAGCGCTTTACAGTGGAAAGGAAAGAGACAGACGGAAAGGTAGTATATTGCCGCTTGGTCGAGCTATATACAGGGATGGCCAACACTGAATCAATGGATAAAGGAAACTTACTAAAACTGTACCCATGTTAATTTTTATATTTGTCTGAGAAGTATAAGTGCATTATAAGAATTTATTATTCAATTTTAATGCTCATTTTTCACGAGTTTCCTGTTTGTTCAAAAGCAGTATTTTCTCAACTTTTTACAGAAATTACTATTAAATACGAGAAAAATTTCATACCGGCACCGAGAATCGAACCCAGGACCTCTCAGCTCTGCGCGCTGAGCGCTCTTACCAACTGAGCCATGCCGGGACACGATCCACGGCGCCGGCCGAACCCCTCTCGTAATGCTATTCGGCCGGCGCCGTGGATCGTGTCCCGGCATGGCTCAGTTGGTAAGAGCGCTCAGCGCGCAGAACTGAGAGTTCCTGGGTTCGATTCCCTGTGCCGGTACGATTTTTCCTCGTATTTAATAGCAATAATACAATAGACTAATTCATATTAGTCATGCAATATTCAATGAGGTGGGTGAGACCTCATACATATGAATATTTGATGTATTTTTACAGAAAGGTGAAATTTTCAGATATATTTATTTAGTAGCCTTACAGGTACTGAAACAATGTTTTTGTAAATGTAATATATAGTAAGTATGTATTACTAAAGATATGTATTGAACATTTTGAAAATATTCGCGTGGAAAATGAATTAGCAAAGGAACTACTGTTACATCATAAACAAAGATAGTGTCCATGTGTTGTAAAACCGTCAGCTCTATAGATTCAGCACATTTCGAGAAAATAATTTAATATTCTAATGAGAGGAAGTTGCGCACCAATATTACCTTAAAAGCATAATGCGATAAGAGTTTTGTTGTGTAATATTAGTTACAGTTAAAACATATTCCTAGGTAACTTTGCTTTGTACAATAATGTTATTTTGATTAATTTATTGATTACTTTTATAAGGCTAAAGATACCATCAATATCAATTCCAACTTACCATGTCATACTTAATCTCCTTCTTTGTGATATCACTTTCTTTATGAATGATGTTTCATTCACTTAATATTGTATAGTTTTATTACTCTGAAATTTATGTGAATATTCCTTCTTAACTGTTTATTATGTTATTAACTGCAATATTACGAAACTGGTGTTTGTACTTTGTTTTACAGACAATCTAGATAATATCAAACAGCAAATAGCCATATAAAATAACGACATAAAATTTCATGTTCTGTTTGAAGTTTGTATACCACTGTTTTCTTAATACAACAGGCTGCTTATTCATATACATAATCCTTGCTCCTTCCATACCTAGCGCTTGATGCCCGCGCACGACGTCAAGGTGAGAAAAATGCGCATGCTTTGACATCACTGTTGTACGAGGACGACCTATATCCCATTTTCGAATTCGATTCTAATAATATTCTTGCCGAGGAGGGCGTACAGGAAGCTTTCTTTTTATATAAGCCTATGATCACGTCGTTTTATTTGATACCATTGCATCTCTAATATTGGGTAATTATTCCACTTGCATTTGAGCTCGGATATCTGAAAGACTTTTTCTCTCTCTCAAGGTTAGCCTACTCCCAGTAAAGACCTAAGAAATCTTATTTTATATCATCAGTCTGCATTCCAGCTCGGATTCATCACATTCAGAATCTAGTGCTTCTGACCGAAGTGCGTCTTCGAAAAGATTCCGATAGTACTGTCTGCTTCCTTCAGTGACGTCTGAATGTCTGCACCGACACTAGAGCCCCCTACTGTCCACGTAACGAAACTGCGACATACTCATATTCAACTATAAAACTACAGGGACATCATTTTATTTTTATTAACATTTATAATATTAACCTGGCTATACGTTTAGAGAACCGGAAACGCAGTTTGCTACCTCCTTCCATGACTGTAGTTCGATGATACTGGCGTAAAACACAAACAAATTACTTTACTAGGTATAGGAGGGAAGAAAAGTAGTTCATCCATTTATGTAAACTAGGAAATATCGCGATTTTGAGTTCGATAATTTTCATTAGGTTTGTGTTTAATCAAAATACAGTACTGTATTAAGAATAAGTGTTTTTACTCACGAACTGAGTTATCCATGCGAACGTATTCATTATGCAGTGCATATTATACTGTCTACAGCACATTAGCGTACAATATAGAGAAAGAAGTTAAATTGAAAAAAAATCATAATATGAATATTTAAACACATTTTTTAAAATGGTGGCCGTTCATTTCGATACAGGCTTCAGTTCTTTTGTGCATATTATCGTACTATAGACTATTACATCTAATTCCAATTTACAGTTTCGTCCTTTGTACTAGTAACTTATGTTGAAGTAATTCTGTACCTACTCTATAAAAGAGTACCTTACGTACTGTAAATTCAATCTTCACTTCTGCCCGACTCGCACAGATAAAATTACTCAGACATGCTATCTACTGTCCGTCCAAGTGGTTATGCCGTAGGATCGTAGAAAGGGGAGAAATCACGTGACAGTTAATTACTTAACGAGACCCTTTTATTTAAATTATTTTAAACAGTTGTATAATATTACGTAAACGTTCAATTCCTAACAGAAATTAATGTTTTCAGAAAAGGATAAGACAGCCCAGATTTTACACAGGGGTGAACAGAAGCAGGTGGGGGAAATCGGGATACGACGTAGACAAACGGACGACAGTACCTGTGCGAAAATAAGATTCAATATTGAAACTCTTTCGTCACTGGAAAACGCGAACATATTTCTGGAACGTACTATACTCACTAACTCAGTGCTGTTTACTATATGCGGTCTTGATTCTGTGTGGAGGACGGTTGAACTTCATTAGTAGAAGGGGTGGGAGTGAAGTACATTCAAAAACTCAGGTACAATAAAAATTGAAGTAAAAATAAAATGATGTCCCTGTATAAAACGTCTTTGTATTCAACGAGTTACTCGTTGGTCACATTATAAACTATGCATAAACAGTAAGACATTAATTCATACTGTTCTCCAACCAGGAGATTAACCGTGAAAGAAATGTGCTTACTATTGCGTCATCTACTAGAGCGAAGTAGATAGATAATATTACCGTTATAATGTCAGTTTAAAAAACATGCGCTCTCTTGCATAATATGCAATATTTAAACCGTCAGTTTCTTGAACATTTTTATTTTGTTTATGAAACTACTAGTCCTAAGCCTAGAAGTTCTAAGTTAGCCTCTATAGGGTAAACATTGGTAATTTCGTGATAACTTCATGAAAATTAATGTAAAATGCAAATCTATAAATATATCCTTATTCCGACTTTTTCATCTAAAAGACGATACTTTGCTGTACAAATTTGGAGACATAAAAGATTGGACACGTTCTTGAACAAGTGCCAAAAACCACTTTTACAACTTAAGCTAAAGGGTTGGTTATTTCGTGATAACCTTGATAATTTCGTGATATTACATTGATAATTTCGTGAGAGGTAGAAGAATTGTGGAAAAGTTCATTAAAGTCAAATGAAATTCTCATTTATTGTTACAAGACTTCAAACATAGTAATTCCGTCTAATATTCATAGCAAGAAAACAAAGAAATACATATCAAAACATAATAAGAATGAACTAAAAGTAAAAATTGCAATTGAAAAGGGATCTTCTTTGCCTTGAAAGGGTGAACACTTTTATTACGGACTTTACTATAGCCTATATTACTAGGGTAACTCCAAAAGTTTCAAATCGAAATGAAATCAAATCAAAGTAATGCGTAACATTTGTTTAAAAATTATATTTTTATCCTACAGCTTTACTATTTTCGCAGAATGTAGATACATCCCTTAGGAACAAAATGTCACTTTTCCACATAATCCCCTTCCCTTTCAACTGCCTTGCGTAATCTAGGAACGAGGGCCTACAGACCAGCAAAGTAAAAGTCAGGACCAACACGTCTGAGCCACACTTTAGCAGCGTGCACAAGGGAGTCATCTTCTTACCTCCTCGTTCCATGAAGGGATCCTTCAGTTTATCAAAGAGATGGTAATCGCACGGTACCAGTTCAGGACTGTAAGGCGGATGTTTCAATGTTGTCTATCCGAATTTTCTGAACTGGTCTGTGGTCTTGTGACTGACATATGGCTGTGCGTTGTCGTGTAATAGCAGAACATCCTGCTTCTCCCGATGTCATCGAACACGACTGAGTCGTGCTTGAAGTTTCTTGAGAGTTGCCACATACGCGTCAGAATTAATGGTGGTTCCGTGTGGCATGATGTCCATAAGCAAGAGTCCTTCTGAATCGAAAAACACAGTAGCCATAACTTTTCCTGCCGAAGGTGCACTTTTGAATTTCTATTTCTTTGGTGAATTTGCATGATGCAACTCCATGGTGGAGCCATGTTTCATCTTCTGTCACAATTCTTGCAAGTAAGTCATCTAGCACTGATCATTGGCACTTAGCGTGATAACAAATCAAACAGAAGCTACACTGAAGCCATTGCGTCCCCCTTTTCTTTTTTGTTATCACATCTTATCTTCAGATTTCTAAAATTCGTATTGTAATATAATTTTTAAAATAGTATATAATGTAACGCTTAATACTCAACAAAATTTCGCCTCAAACAACTAAGATTTGTATCAGTAAAGCTAAACCTATAAGGTGGCTACAGCTGTATCTAAAATTCCAAAAACATTTCCTAAAATTTCATTAAGATATAATAAATATTTGTACCAAATATCATATGCTTACCTTTAGTAATAAGCCTGTAATGTAATTACAAACATCCACAACGTTTTTACGCCTGAGAAATCGACGATAACTTGCTCTCTCCAAACATAAAAGCTCACTGAAGCAGCTACAATAGTCACACAAAGCGTAGCTGTATGTTTCTGGAAACCGGACACCATATGCAATCCCTTGGAGGAAATTTTAATCTCGTAACATCATTGGTTAGTTCACGAAAGAGCAAAGAAAAAGTATCACGAAATAACCACTGTCACGAAATTAACAATGTTTACCCTACATTAAATTGCTGGAGTTTGCATTTTCAGTGCGCGCTTACCCGTGACCACTTCGCACAGTTCATAAGCACATTTTCGTTCTATTTATGCGCAACTCATGTTGTGTTATCTTAGATCAGGGGTTCTCAACCTTTTTAAGATAGTGAGCGCTACTCACATGTAATACTAACTGAGCGAGCAACGTGAAGTCCAACAGGTTTAATATATGAATACATGATTAAATTACATAACAAATACCTAAATTTTGCATTTTTAAAACAATGACCGTGTTAATGAGATCCTTGAACTTCAGTGTTATTCAAAACTTCAGTGGTGTCCAAGGATAAGCTGCTTAGATATGAATCAATAAATTAATCGTGATCTCGCTTACTTATGGAGGTATTTCATAAGTGAGAAAGTTTTCTTTTCTTTTCTCTTTTCTTTTCTTTTCTCTTCTCTTCTCTTCTCTACTCTTCTATTCTCTTCTCTTCTCTTCTCTTCTCTACTTTCCTTTCCTTTCTCTTTTCTTTTCCCTTTTCCCTTTTCCCTTTTCCCTTTTCCATTTTCCCTTTTCCCTTTCCCCTTTTCCCTTTTCCCTTTTTCTTTTTTTTTCTTTTCTTTGGCATAGATATGTCGTACCGAACAAAGCTTCACATTTGCGAGAGAAACACCCCGTAGTATTTAGAACCTTTTTGTATCTTCCGCTTCCTGAAGATAGTGAATTTTATTTCTCCTTTTAAAACAAATATTTCAGCGCCAAGGAGGACTAGAGACTATCAATTGAAGCTCTTCACGAGCAGCAAAATTATCTTGATTTTTCTGATTAAGTCCACACAGAATTGAAAGGGATTATACAGTATGAAATATGAGAAAGCCTGTAAGGTTGCTAAAGCAATATAATGGGTGGATGGGAACATTATTTGAGCCGTTCAGAAGAGAAGTGGTGTAAGTCAGAAATGGGTAATGAGGGTTAAAGTAAACATTCTGTAAAATACAGCGCAAAGTAGCAATTAATATTCAATTTATTTAAACTATTAGTAGACAGTGGATATCACGAAACACATAATAATTGCTACTTTGCGCTATATTTTACAGAATTTTTACTTTAAACCTTATTACCCAATTTTGACTTACACCACTTCTGCTCTGAACGGCTCATTTGTTCCAGCTCGTACAACAAAGTTTGCATTCAAAAAAGGACCTCAGGAACGTTCGTGCTCGCGAGCACTTTTTACTCTCATGACAAGAGCACCAAATATCATTAAAAGAGCACAGTGGTGCTCGCGAGCACCAGGTTGAGAACGTCTGCCTTAGATGTTTCCGCGCAACTCATATACAGACTATGACCACAACGCGAAACTCCGCCCCCCCCCCCCCCGAGAGAATTGTGACGAACAAGGTTGGGGTTTTTCTCGGGATTTTTCCGTTGCCACATATTAGGCATATACATTACAATCTAATAGATACAGTCACGCAACTCATACGTATAAAATATGCTAACATTTGACAGCTAGCGCGACAGTAGCCATCTAGCGGCAGGCAAGTTAGAAGTGTGCACACGACATATGATAACACATCAGAAAACGGGTTTTGCGTAATTTATTTTATATTTTTTATGCTATACAATAAGTGTATATGGTTTTTATTAATTCTACTTTAGAATCCTGGAAGAATTTCACACGCAGTTAATCTACAGGTTTCAGAAGCTGGGAATAAACGTAATTCTTTCTGCTCCTTGCAACTGAATCATGGCCCTGATCACGTATCATGGTTTGAAATAATATAATTGTTCGTGCGTGGTCGGTGAATTCAATTCATTCCTAAATATATTTATGAATCATTGGAACTTTGTATTTTCTGTGAGAAGAGTAAAAATTAGTAGCTTCAAAATTGAAGGGCATATCTCGTAGGGTACATCGCGTGGTGAACTCCCCTCCCTATTTCCTGAGAAATTAACTATTTTCAATACCGCAAATTGGGGTAAACTCGGCCGCTGAGGTAAACTTGAAAATAAAGAAAAGGGGATGATTTAAACATTAATATGAAGTTCATTATTTTTCCATTTCTTAAGAACCGGTATTTCCTTTATTATTTTGAGTCACAAATTGTGCTGATGTTATGGTTTAAATTTTTATGGCAAGTTTACCGCATTTTACATTACATTTCCAGTTTTCACACATAAGCTTAATTTTAACTTCTCCTACCTATATAATACGTAATTTACATGCACTTACTTTTAATATGACGTAGGTGAGAACAAATAAATGAACACACAATTTTCTTGAAAAAATTGTAACTTCAATTAACTCAGAAAATATAGGCCTAATTTTATTTTCAGAGCAGAAGTGGTGTAAATCAAAAATGGGTAATGAGTGGTTAAAGTAAACATTCTGTAAAATACAGATCGGGAAATATGAAAACAAAAAGATAAAATAAGTTAAATATCACTACTGGGTGTTCAGTTCAAAGTGTGTCATGACTCGCTGTATGCCGTCATGTGGCTAGCCGATGATCCTAGAGAATTCAATCTTCCTACACTTCCGCAGAGGTGTATAAACTATGAGGCAGAGAAGTTGTCTAGCAAGTACGGCGTTCATTCTGAAAAGTACGTACCGATACGTACGGTAACGCCGGTAGTGGCAGGAATGTGAACTGTTTGGAAATACGTACTGTCGGGATATGGGGAGAGGGTTAAGACGATTACTTACGTATTTGTTGACATTAACTTCGACGGTCAACATGGACACGGAGCATTTGATTTGTGTTGTGGAATGTTACCGTACGCAACCGATGATAACAAATACCCTGCGTACGACTTGGCTGCGCAAAACACAGTTCGAAAGAGGTTATGGTAGCACACAGACCGTACAGACCGCCATCTGTTGCTACGACGTTCAAGTTATACCGTACACGTTCTCAAGTTCAGATTGAAGAACGCTTTAAATAATAGGCAACTTCTCTAACATATGAACTGAAACTCGCTTCAAATCGGTGACCCAACAACAGTGACGTCATGACACACTTTGAAATGAACACCCAGTAGAACATATCACTAGAACACTGTGTGTATTAAGACAAGAGGAGTGATGCAAGTGATGCAATACGTAAATACGTTTAGTTTGAGAAATTCCGGTATGGTTGGATGCTTGTAATGTTCAGCACGCCGCACCGTGAACTTAATCCAGGCTGTTGTATGCATGATGATGAATTACTGATGGCGAAATGAGTCTGAGGTCCAACGCCAACTAGGTATTCTCTATCTCAGGATTCTATCCCATCTTCATCAGAAATCTAAATTCGCACCCTGTTTATTAATATATATTTACAGATTAAGAAATTTCACTTCTGCCGCTCATTGAAGTTAGACATACTCTTTCTTTTTCACAATATTGCCACTATAGCTTTGTATACGAGGAACTTAAAAATAAACATACTTGTTATTCTTTTCACAGTTTCGAGCATTGTAAATAGTTCTGCTTTGGGCTAAATATCGTGTTATTTCATGTTTAATGACTAAAAGCCGGTTTACTGTGAAGAAAAGTTTGCTAAGGTAAGACATTTGGTTTGGAAAAATATGAAAATATAAAGTAAATATTTCAATGATAAAATGTTTTCGTTTGTAAACTATTTTGGAGTAAGTTCACCATCATTATTTACAAAATAAACTTTTAGAAATTAATAGATTTGCCTATATTTAGTATGCCACCAATAAAATAAATCTGCATAATTAAGCAATTTGCCAACATCATGAAATCCTTAGCTAAATGCAAGAACTAGATAACTCAGTTTATAATGCTGAAGAGCACAAAAAATATAATCCTTACATTGGCGGGACTCAATACTGGTTATAGTATAATACAAGTAACTTCCTATATTCTCTGGCCAACTATTAGACCTTCTGTCTGCCTTACTTACTTATGACTTTTAAGGAACCTGCAGGTTCATTGCCGCCCTTACATAAGCCCGTCATCGGTCCCTATCCTCAGCAAGATTAATCCAGTCCATACTATAATATCCCACCTCCCTCAAATCCATCCAGGGGAATATTTTGTTTTTAGTTGTTTTATCATATGCATGATTTCTGCTGCGGTAGTGGGAATAAATTTGAGACCTAAAAATTCGGTGTTAAATGCATGTTAGGTAATCAATTGCAGCATCTTCTGCACAGTCTTCAATGTTTAAGTTCTGAATAATTTATCTGACATGAGCCGCCTCTGTCATACAATGAGTCCTCTGTGGGACCTCATCGACAGGAGCCTGAGTCTCAGCGCGGTCGGCCGTGCAGCGCGTTACAAATATATATACTCTCCAATAGATGGCAGGCTTAATACCATATGCCATGGTCTTCAACTTAACAAAATAATTCCTAAAGCAATGTTAATCTTCCTTACCTGCATTTTTTGCATTTGTTTTGGTGCTGTGTTGATTTATGATTTAAAATATTATATTTATAATATTTGTAGATAATTAATTATTAAGTAACCCTTAAGTTTAGCTTTGGTGTTATGATTTGTATTAATTTATTCAAGTAGAAATTAGGGATTAATTTTCCTATTTGCATTTTATTTCTGCATATTGACTTAAATTTAAAGACCATAAGTTTTATTTTCGGAAATGTTCAAAATATTTACAGAATATTAATGCAGAAAATAATAAAATATATTATTGTACTTCGAGTGTCATATTGTCAGGTTGGTAATGCAGTTGCACAAAATGCCTCCACGTCTGAAGATAGCGAGTAATGTTATTGATGTGAGTTTTAAATTGTGTGGTGTTTTGAGTAACTGGAGTTCAGATAAATAGATTGGATAACAATAATTAATCAGCTCTACTGTATAGTTACAGTACTAGCATTTTATTCACTTTCTGTATATAATTATGTATTATAATAATGTGGATAACCAACCATGCTTCTGAAACATACGCATTTTACCGTACTGTATTTCAATATGCGTGAACCAATATAAATAAGCTAATAGCATAAGTTTTCTGGGATTGGTGAAATAATTTGTTACAATATTTGGCCAATCTTAGATATCTTCTCACACCACATACGGGACTGACGTCGGATTTGCGTTTCGTTATGGGTCATATGTTAAATGAGGGGATAAGCGCTAAGTGACATGAGGTGGAGGTATGTAACAGGGTTACTTAAGACAAAGTGATGTTAAGGACGAGGAACGTGAAAAATATCTGTTTCATTTCTCTTCCAGTTTTGAGATGTATTTGAAGTGTCCAGGGGAAAAACACGTTTAGTCACATTATGCAAATTTTTCAGGAGAGCGTTCACAGGCTTGCAGGACTAACAGTTTGTGATCTTAAAGATCTCAACTTCAACTGCCAGACTGAATTAAAATATAGCAATTATTAAATTTGGAATAGGCCTAAACGTGTTTTTCCCTTTGACCCGTGATTTGTTTTTAGGCCTTGATAATACAATTGAATTTACAAGAGACTATGCGTTCAAATAATATTTATTTGTCAGAAACCAGTGTACAAGGCCTGGATATGACATCGTCAGGTTCGATAATACCACACACTCACACATGCGGAAACAAACTTAGCACAAATAAATATAGACAAGTAAACAAATAATTATAAGCAAATAAACATACATAGTCAAATAAACGAACACTGAGAAATAAACAAAACAAACACTGTGAGATATACAGAGTATGCTGTAGGTTAACACATTTATATAAGGACAAAAGGTATAATTAAAGTACAAAGAGACAAATTAAAATATAAAGAAAGGGTTACATTTCTAAAATACAATATTTACATCACACTCCATGAATTCATTCACTGAATAAAAAGGTCTGTTCATCAACCATCTATGTATGCAGGACTTAAACCTATTTATTGGTAACTTTCTCGCCTCCAATGGTAACTTATTAAATATATTTATGCCATTAAAAAAGCAGGTATTTGAGCTCACACTCAATCTGCACCTTGTGTAATCTAATTTATCTTTATTTCTAGTGTTGAAGGAATGTATATCTGATCTAGTCTGATAAAGATCTATGTTGGATCTAAGGAATATCAAGGTTCTGTATATTATGTGCTTAATACCTTCAATTGGGTGGGGGGAGGGGTATATTTTTTTTTGGTATTTTTCCAGAAAAGCTACCCTAAAGGAGGCTATACTTTTTTTATTTTCTTCAATGGCTTGTGTTACAAATATAAGTTAGGCCTAGTCATGAAGAATGGTTTCTTGCTCGTATATTCATAAAATGCAATCTTAACATGCGTACACCATATTGGCAGCACAAGCTCTCTCCAAGTTTGGCTTCGCTTATCTACCACCTTCGAGAATGACATTGCCATTGATGTCCAGTACACTATTAGTTAGGCCTACTAAGTCGTAATTTAAAGTATGTGTGAAGGTTTTTAATTGTTGCACTAACTTTTTATTCCAGAGACTGAAGACTGTTAAATCTGAGTGCACGGGCTATTTATATGGCTTGATGCATGATGGTGCCTTGTTGGTTGTGGGGCTCAGCATAGAATTAGATGAAGAATGTTACAGTCTGCCAGCCGATGAACAAGAGAGGTGTCACAGTCAATCGAAACTTCATTTCCCGACAGAGGTCGATTTATGTGGTTTTGTAACTTTCAGTGATAAATATGTTACACCTGAGTTTCTGGAAAGTTTGCAACAGGTACGAAAGTATGACCATTGTTAAATTTATTTATATATTTTCTATTTGTTCACTTTAGCAGCACCAACTTTGTTCAGATGTGCTATTCTTATGTGCTCCACCCACTCTAACTTTGTCACATCCTTGTCTACATGTCATTTAGCTATCCACTCATCTAACCCACCTCATGCCACTTAGCTATCAACTCATCTTACCCACCTCATGTCACTTAGCTATCCACTCATTTAACCCACCTCATGTCACTTAGCTATCCACTCATCTAATCCGCCTCATGTCACTTAGCTATCCACTCATCTTACCCACCTCATGTCACTTAGCTATCAGCTCATCTAATCCACTCATCTAACCCAGCTCATGTCACTTAGCTATCCACTCATCTTACCCACCTCATGTCACTTAGCTATCCACTCATCTTACCCACCTCATGTCACTTAGCTATCCACTCATCTTACCCACCTCATGTCACTTAGCTATCCACTCATCTAACCCACCTCATGTCACTTAGTTATCCACTCATCTTACCCACCTCATGTCACTTAGCTATCCACTCATCTTACCCACCTCATGTCACTTAGCTATCCACTCATCTTACCCACCTCATGTCACTTAGCTATCCACTCATCTAACCCACCTCATGTCACTTAGCTATCCACTCATCTAACCCACCTCATGTCACTTAGCTATCCACTCATCTAACCCACCTCATGTCACTTAGTTATCCACTCATCTTACCCACCTCATGTCACTTAGCTATCCACTCATCTAACCCACCTCATGTCACTTAGTTATCCACTCATCTTACCCACCTCATGTCACTTAGCTATCCACTCATCTTACCCACCTCATGTCACTTAGCTATCCACTCATCTTACCCAGCTCATGTCACTTAGCTATCCACTCATCTAATCCAGCTCATGTCACTTAGCTATCCACTCATCTAATTCAGCTCATGTCACTTAGCTATCCACTCATCTTACCCACCTCATGTCACTTAGCTATCCACTCATCTTACCCACCTCATGTCACTTAGCTATCCACTCATCTAACCAACCTCATGTCACTTAGCTATCCACTCATCTAACCCACCTCATGTCACTTAGCTATCCACTCATCTAACCCACCTCATGTCACTTAGTTATCCACTCATCTTACCCACCTCATGTCACTTAGCTATCCACTCATCTAACCCACCTCATGTCACTTAGCTATCCACTCATCTAACCCACCTTATGTCACTTAGCTATCCACTCATCTAACCCACCTCATGTCACTTAGCTATCCACTCATCTAACCCACCTCATGTCACTTAGTTATCCACTCATCTTACCCACCTCATGTCACTTAGCTATCCACTCATCTAACCCACCTCATGTCACTTAGCTATCCACTCATCTTACCCAGCTCATGTCACTTAGCTATCCACTCATCTAATCCAGCTCATGTCACTTAGCTATCCACTCATCTAATCCAGCTCATGTCACTTAGCTATCCACTCACTCTAACTTTGCCAAATCCCACGGCCTCAAGGTTGGCAAAAAAGTTTTAGGCCTACCCAAAAAAAATATATATATATATATATTTTTTTTTTTTTAACTGCTTTTCATATCCTACAGCCATTCCAGTTGTTACGGATGTTACAGTTTTACTATTTTCCAATTCTATATATTGAAAATGAAGTTACTTTTGTTAACTTTTATTACTATGAATCAATTTAGAAGATCAGTATTATTTTACAGAAAAAAGTTGTTTCAATAAAATGTTGTTTTTGTTGTTTTCTAATGCCAGGCGTTTGACAATAAAGTCATTTGACCTCTTGCACTCCAATATTTTTCAAAGATATTATCATGGCCAGACACTGAAGCACAGATTTTGAGGTGTTCCGAATCCATTTCTTGGTTTGAGTAGCACAATGGGCAGTTAGGAGCCTGATATATTCCAATTCTATGCAGGTGTTTGGCCAAACAATCATGGCCTGTTGCCAATCTAAATGCAGCTACAGACGATTTTCGTGGTAATTAACTGTGGATTATGATGCAGAGAGTTCCATTTTTCCCCTTGAGATTGTGTTATCAAATTTTGTTTGTTGAAGTCTAAGTATGTAGATTTAATAAATGTTTTCACAGAGTAATACGTAGATTTAGTAACAGGTCTGTAAGTAGCAGTGCTGCCCTTTGCTAAAGCATCTGTATTCTCGTTTCCCAGGATTCCACAATGGGATGGTATCCATTAGAATGCAATTCTTTTATTGAGTGATATTAATTGAGAGAGCATTTTAGTTATTTCTGCTGTTTGAGAGGAAGGTGTGTGTTTAGAGACTATTGATAGAATAGCTACTTTGGAGTCTGACAATATAACTGCATTCTTAAATTTATTGATGTGGCATAGAAGATTCCTGAGACTTTCACTTATTGCAATGATTTCTCCATCAAAACTTGTTGTTCCATACCCAAGAGATCTATAAAGTGAGAAGAGACAGCACGTAACACCTGCACCGGCACCTTGTTCTCTGGAGATCAAGGATCCGTCAGTGTATAAATGAAGACAGTTTTGTGGAGGGTACCTAATATTAATTGTCTCTAAAGACAATTGTTTTAGTATTTCAGTGTTTACTTCTGATTTCAGTATTTCTTCTGTTAAATTTAGATTATATTCTATATTTAATAGAGTTAAAGGGTTTGGTTTAACCTGTAAGTTTTCTTTTAAATTCGGGATATTGATTTTCTGTTTTAATTCTTGAACAATGGATATGAAACTTTTTTGAGTTTTCAATCTACAGAGAGGACTGTATGAATGCCAATTGTTTCCTGGTAATCTGATAAGTTTTTCATATTGAATCAGTGCTTTTTCTTCTATTGTCATTTTGATACTGTTAATATTAGTGAGGAATCTCATAGAATCTATTGGAGTTGTTTTGATTCCACCAGTAAGATGAGTCTGAGAGCTTGGTTTTGAACATATTCTATTTCGTTTATGAAAGGTGAAGTAATTAAAATTTCTCCGCAGTATGTCAGCTCTGGCTGTATAAACATTTTGTATGTAGTGTTCAAAGTATTCCTAGAGCATCTCCATTTCTTTCCTGCTAGTCTTTTTAGAAGGGAGAATCTTTTACGAGCTTTTTCGGAAATGTATTTCAAATGGTTGCTCCATGTTAACTTACTATCGAAAATAACTCCAAGATATTTGGATTCATAAGTCCTAGGAAGGTGCCGGCCATTGTATTGGATATTGAATTCTCTTTCTTTTTTACCAAGTGAAAATATTTGGTAGTTACTTTTGCTTAAATTGAGTCTCATCAAATTTGATGTATTCCTTTCATGTAGTTGAGTTAGAGCTTTAAGAGCAGAATTTTGAATTTTGTCTCTATGTCTGTAAGATCTGGAAGTCCACAAAACTATATCATCTGCAAATAGTGCTGTTTTCATGTTTGATTCCTCTAATAGGGAGGGTAAGTCATTTATATAAATACCGAATAAAGTTGTACTGAGGACAGCGCCCTGAGGTAGACCTCGATAAGTTTGTCTGTAACTAGAAAGTGAGTTATTGAATTTAGTGGCAATGAATCGTTGACTAAGGAATTCTGATATCCATCTGAACATATTGCTGGAGATACCTAATTTCTGGAGTTTCAGTAATAATTTATTTCTCCAAACAGAGTCATACGCTAACTGAAAGTCAATAAATATTGCCAAGGTATCTTCTTTTTTGTTAAAACTGTCTTTTATTTCTTGGCCGAGGCTTATGACTTGTTCATTGGTAGAGTGTAGTTGTCGAAAGCCGGCTTGTCTTGGTGATAAAAGATTTTAGGATTCTAAATACCAAGCTAATCTGTTGGAGATCATGGACTAAAATGAATAAAATGTAGGCCTATTATTATTATTGCAGAAAATAAAGATAAAGTTCTGTCACGGATGTTACAAGATTTGTGGACTCATTCACACCTTATTAACAAAAAGTATAAAACTCAGGTCTCTGTCTCAAGCAAAAGGAGATTCATTCTCATAGTGTCCATGTGAGAGCTATGCAATTCTCATAGCATCTAATTAGTTCACAAGCCATAATCGGTAAATATTTCATAGCTGTTTCTTCCATGTCACAGATGTTACACGCATTTTGTCATGGATGTTACAGATGAGTTAATGTCCTTCATTTTTCTAGTTTCAAAACAACTGTGACATTTCTAAATCAAAATAGTCACTGTAAAGGCTCATTCACAATGAAAATTAAACATAACGTAAACATTAACATAAGCACATAAACATATGCCACAAACTTAAGTAGCCAAGGCCCATTCACAATGAAAATTAAACATAACGTAAACATAACACGTGTGTGGAAACAAACATACCGAATCAACAAAACTACAGAATCTATTACATAAAAATGGAGAATTGCACAATGACTGACGATGTATCTATTCAATTTATGTTTCTAATAACTACAATGGCATCAGTATATGGCTTTCAATACTTTAAATCAAAGAAACGGAGATGTAAAATAATCAACTTTTCGTCATATGATTCCATGTTTCGCGCCTAGCTATCATCACGGCCAATAGATCAAAATATTGCCTGTAGGCAAAGCCCATGAGATGTTAAACAAAAAGTGAAAACACGCTTTCCGCTTGTGTACTGTTTCCAAATCGCATAAACATAAGCTTGAAAGTTTGGAGTTTGCAAACTTTCATGTTAACGTCTTATGATTAAGATTAAGTTTATGCTTATGTAATTCATTGTGAATGCTTTCATTAAATAACATGGACACAAGGTTTTATGCTTACGTTATGTTTATGTTTAATTTTCATTGTGAATGGGCCTTTAAGATTGCTAATTGTTATTAACCCACCCAATCTACTTAAAATAAATGTCAGAGTACAGAGTAAAATGATCCTTCAACCTGGAGCTCTGGAATTAACAATGCAGGCTCTCAAAATATTTCAACAATTGCTCCTTTTGAAACATACATTAATGGTTGATCTCTTTATCAGTAAGTACTGCAAACTTTAGGGGAACAAGGACTACACATTATCTGGCTAAGACCACTTAGATTCATTGCCCATAAAACTTGTAAAATATTTTCCTTTTGATAATAAAACATTAGGATATTTAAAATTAGAGTCTTATCTATCTCTTACAATAATAATGAATAAATATGTTATGTCTGAAAAAGATTTTTTTTCATTCGAATTCCCAGTTTGCCTGAATTGTCTCATTACCGTTTTAAACAGTGCGAGTCGACCTGGTTGGCGAGTTGACATAGTGCTGGCCTTCTATGTCCAAGGTTGCGGGTTCGATCCTGGGCCAGGTCGATGGCATTTAAGTGTGCTTAAATGCGACAGGCTCATGTCAGCAGATTTACTGGCATGTAAAAGAACTCCTGCGGGACAAATTCCAGCACATCCGGTGACGCTGATATAACCTCTGCAGTTGCGAGCATCGTTAAATAAAACATAACATTTAACATTTTTAAACAGTGCGATGAAATAGTGAATTTTTTTAAGTTGTTGTCATATGCTGAGTTCTTGGCAATAAAGCCATAAACTCGCTTGCTCTGCAAGTAGTTTATTTATTTACACCAATGAGCATACGTGCTAAAGATTACAGGATTTGTCAACATAAAATTGTTACATTGTCGCACACAGTGGATTTAGAGGAAAGGGCTAGACCTATCGTGATCCATTTCTTTCTGAACACTGCACAATGGACGAAGTGGTGAAAAAAAAATTTTTCAATTTTGTTCAAGTACAATAAAACCCATATAAGATGCTGTTCAAGGGACTGTGTGTAAACCACATATTAACCAGGAGCACGTATTATGCTGGTTTTCTAATTTTGACCTACATACAGTATCTATTAGCATGTTTCTTTATTGAAGTACATGATTCATGAAAGGTAATACAGTATTACTCCATTATGTAATTACTGTACTGTACGTCAAAGACATTTGCTGTACTTAATTCTTTCTAAATAAGTCATTTATAGTTGTTTGCCAGTTGTGTGTTCTCCAAGTTCTCATGTTTACCACACTTCACTTTCCTGGGCTTATGTCCTCCTGATGTTGCAGATGCAGTTATTGAGTTGCGATCTTTCATTATCGTCCTTAATGTTGATAACGGCATTCCTAATGAATCAAAGAGTTGTTTCTGATTAAGAGTACTGTTTTCATTGTACTTTTAAAGCCTACATACAATTACAATTTTTTTAACTTGGTTATTTAACGACGCTGTATCAACTACGAGATCATTTAGCGTCGATGGAATTGGTGACAGCGAGATGATATTTGGTGAGATGAGGCCGAGGATTCGCCATAGATTACGTGACATTTGCCTTACGGTTGGGGGAAATCTCAGAAAAAACCCAACCAGGTAATCGAACCCACGCCTGAGCGCAACTCCGGATTGGCAGGCAAGCACCCTAACTGTGAGCTACACCGGTGGCTACAGTTACAATACACTACCCTCTTGCTAACCCTCTCTTTCGAACAACATTCCTCACTCAGTCGTAATAAAACTCTGGAAATTTTTGCTGGTCAATTTATTGTCCTTTAGTGTATTGAAGTGTCTGTGAGTGTGATTGCAATGAGTGTTAAACGAAAAGCACTTTCTGTGTCTGGGAAAATTGGAAATCTTACAAAAGAGCTGGCCGACAAGAAACTGTCTCTTGAAGGATGCACTGGAAGGAATGGTGAATGGAAGAAGAGTTCGAGGCAGAAGAAGATATCAGATGATAGACGACATCAAGATATATGGAACATATGCGGAGACAAAGAGGAAGGCAGAAAATAGAAAATATTGGAGAAAGCTGTGTTTGCAGTGAAAGACCTGCCCTTGGGCAGAACACTGTGAATGAATGAATGAATAAAAATGATTTTCAGAAACTAAATGCATAGACACTTACAATTTCGTAATTTGCAGCTCCTGGCATCTTTAAACTACACACTACATTACAAACAGACTCCAAAGCAGCTATTCTATCAATTGTCTCTAAACACACACCTTCATCTCAAACAGCAGAAATAACTAAAATGCTCTCTCAATTAATATCACTCAATAAAAGAATTGTATTCCAATGGATAACATCCCATTGTGGAATCCTGGGAAACGAGAATGCGGATGCTTTTTTAGCAAAGAAGGGCAGCACTGCTATTTACAGATCTGTTACTAAATCTACGTATTACTCTGTGAAGAGATTTATTAAATCTACATACTTAGACTTCAACAAACAAAATTTGATAACTCAATCCCAAGGGAAAAAATGGAACTCTCTGCATCAAAATCCACAGTTAATTCCCGATTTACCACGAAAATCGTCTGTAGCTGCATTTAGATTGGCAACAGGCCATGATTGTTTGGCCAAACACCTGCATAGAATAGGAATATATCAGTCCCCTAACTGCCCATTGTGCAACTCAAACCAAAAAATGGATTCGGAACACCTCAAAATCTGTGCTTCAGTGGCTGGTCATAATAATATCTTTGAAAAATAATGGAGTGCAAGAGGTCAAATGACTTTATTGTCAAACGCCTGGCATTAGAAAACAACAACATTACAAACACACACCTTCATCTCAAACAGCAGAAATAACTAAAATGCTCTCTCAATTAATATCACTCAATAAAAGAATTGTATTCCAATGGATACCGTCCCATTGTGAAATCCTAGGAAACGAGAATGTGGATGCTTTAGCAAAGAAGGGCAGCATTGCTACTTACAGACCTGTTACTAAATCTACGTATTACTCTGTGAAAAGATTGATTAAATCTACATACTTAGACTTCAACAAACAAAATTTGATAACACAATCTCAAGGGAAAAAATGGAACTCTCTGCATCATCATTCACAGTTAATTCCCGATTTACCACAGAAATCGTCTGTAGCTGCATTTAGATTGGCAACAGGCCATGATTGTTTGGCCAAACACCTGCATAGAATAGGAATATATCAGTCCCCTAACTGCCCATTGTGCAACTCAAACCAAAAAATGGATTCGGAACACCTCAAAATCTGTGCTTCAGTGGCTGGCCATGAAAATATCTTTGAAAAATAATGGAGTGCAAGAGGTCAAATGACTTTATTGTCAAACGCCTGGCATTAGAAAACAACAACAACATTACAAACACACACCTTCATCTCAAACAGCAGAAATAACTAAAATGCTCTCTCAATTAATATCACTCAATAAAAGAATTGTATTCCAATGGATACCGTCCCATTGTGGAATCCTAGGAAACGAGAATGTGGATGCTTTAGCAAAGAAGGGCAGCACTGCTACTTACAGACCTGTTACTAAATCTACGTATTACTCTGTGAAAAGATTGATTAAATCTACATACTTAGACTTCAACAAACAAAATTTGATAACACAATCTCAAGGGAAAAAATGGAACTCTCTGCATCATCATTCACAGTTAATTCCCGATTTACCACAAAAATCGTCTGTAGCTGCATTTAGATTGGCAACAGTCCATAATTGTTTGGCCAAACACCTGCATAAAATTGGAATATATCAGTCCCCTAACTGTCCATTGTGCAACTCAAACCAAGAAATGGATTCGGAACACCTCAAAATCTGTGCTTCAGTGGCTGGTCATGATAATATCTTTGAAAAATATTGGAGTGCAAGAGGTCAAATGACTTTATTGTCAAACGCCTGGCATTAGAAAACAACAACAACATTACAATATTATGTTAGGAAGAACAGTAACACATAGCACTTTTAGCACTTTATCTTTTTTTTTTATTTATTTAATTACACACAGTTGTAATGTCAGTCTCGTGTTCTGATGCGAGATGAAAGACAGTTTCTCCTTTCCTAAACTGCTCAATTGTTTTTTCTGAGCTTGGCACAATACATTTTCTTTTCACATTTTGCATAGAAATTATACAGTATGGCCACTCGAATAGTAGGACAATACTGGATGCATGGGTTTGCAGTTGCCTGGAAATCTTTGGGGTCATTTCTTTGAAAAAACAGATAGTGAGTATTTTACAAGTTGGGGGGGGGGGAGAACCCCCCTCCCACAAGTAAGTGTTTCTGCTGCTGCTTCCTACTACATACTGTGTAACAGTGAAGGCTTGTAATGACGCTCTGTAGGAAAAAATACATACAGTACTTCGTATTCTTCTGCAGCAGAAAAAAAAAAGTGGCAGGAAGGCAGTCGGATAACCTGCTAGTCAGTTAATAGGGTGACTGTTAATCTTGGTCCTATTATATTTCAATGCTAGACTTTCAGTGAAGTCACAAATGTACTCTCACAATCTGAGTAGAAAATTAGTATCCAAATGGTTAATCTGATAACAAAAATTGATGTTTTACTGCAAATTGATAAATGAATCTCATTGCATAAACATTTGTATTCCTTCGGAATATGTATGGTAAGAGTTTCCTGTATTAAATTCCAACGTACCTTGTTTACATGTTTCGACCTATTTATGGGTCATCTTCAGAACTGGTCGTTGTTGGTTTTGGCGCCACTTGTTCTGTTTCCTGTGGTATAGTGTAGAGTCAAAGAGTGTGTGTGTTTTGAAGTTGAGTTGTGTGTTGAGAATTTCATTGGGGTGTGTTTGTGTGTGTATATTTCATATTGTTCTAGTGTGTTTAGTTTCTGGCTTTTTGGTTGGATGTGTAGTATTTCCATGTCTGTGTTGATGTCTCTGTGGGTGTGGTTAGCACATCACACTAACATACGAAAACAAAAAACACACAAAATTGCAACCTCATTCAAGAAATTAAATTACAAATAACACTACAAAAAACATCTCAACACACAAACAAAACAAACAAATACAACCACACAGGCGTATACAAACTCAAATGCAACACCTGCAACAACTTCTACATAGGACAGACAGGCAGATCGTTTCAAACACGTTACAAAGAACACATCACAGCCATAACAAAATTACAAAACATCTCCACATATGCAAAACACATCACAAATGCTAACCACACCTACATAGACATCAACACAGACATGGAAATACTACACATCCAACCAAAAAGCCAGAAACTCAACACACTAGAACAATATGAAATATACAGACACACAAAAACACACCCCAACGAAATTCTCAACACACAACTCAACTTCAAAACACACACACTCTTTGACTCCACACTATACCACAGGAACACACCCTCACAGGAAATAGAACAAGTGGTGCCGAGACCAACAATGACCAGTTCTGAAGATGACCCATAAATAGGTCGAAACATGTAAATGAGGTACGTTGAAATTTAACACAGGAAAGTCTTACCATACATATTCCGAAGTGATACAGTGTTAAAAGTTGTGTAATCAAGATGTATTTGTATTCCTTTCTATACATTTGAAAATATGACAGTATTTAAATTAATTTTTCGTTGTGTTTCAGGATGTACAAATTACAGACAACCCCCTTCTGTTACGATATGAACTGGGAAACCCAGCCGGGCTGAAAACTCAGTTCTGTGTACATGAGAACCTGAAGGATACATCATACGAAGTGGTGAATGAATCAGATCTGTGGTCACAATTCATCTATGTACGACTCCAAACAAAAATTCCTCTCACATGCGAACTGCAGACAGATGCTCTCAGTGAGGCAATGCTTCTGCTGCGGAAGAAGGTAGGTGTGATGTGGGATTAAAATTATTCTAATGTATAACACTCTCGGATGTAATGGAAAAGTATTCTCATGGTGACAGTTCTACAAAGACAGAGTTCTTACAATACATATGAGGGTGATTCCAGAAGCATTGCCCATTGCACATGCACCATATCTCCATGGAAATGTGTGGTTGTTAATTAATTTTGTTAATAGTGAGACGATTCTGTGCAGATTGAACTAAATTGCTTAAATAGTAATATGCGTTACAAGAGCGGATGTTGAAGTTTTCATGTTCGAGGAAAAGTTTGAAAAAGTAAAACGTAGTTGAGCTTTTTTAATTTCCGAGAATTGAAAGAAAACATACTGCTCGTATATTGTACATTATTTTGTGCAAAGATCGTTTATTACATACCTGAAAGAGGAATTTCTAATTAGTTGCAATGAAATCTCCATCTTGGTTTCTGTTCAATGACGGAAAATTTGCAAAACAAAAATATCTATCTTCAACATTGTTGCTTTAAAATGTTTTCTGTGTTTACTATACTCCAGCAGGCCATGATATACGTCTGTCTTTTTTTTTCCCCAGTCTATGATGAGTCTGGAATCTTGTTGATTTTTTCACGGCTTCCGTAATGTTACTTGCATCACGAATGCAGTAACTTTAGTGGAGTTGTAGAGTTTACTTAATTTTTGCAAATATTTAAAAACAATAATTAACAGTGCAATTTAGGTGAAATTGCAGTGGTAAGTTTCCAATTTATAATTATTACTATATTGAACGTCTCTAAAAATAATATGTTAAAAGCCTAAAGCAGTAAAATCAATATGTCACTTAAGCGGTAAGAAGAGGGAAATTGTTTTGTGTGTTAGGTTGGGAATACTGAATGTGGAATTTTAGACTTTCCGTGGATTGGTTTTGTGCGGAAAGCAAGCAAATACGCACTATCTCGCACAAAATATTTTTGTGTATAGGTCTAAGCCAGCGTTTCTCAATCTATGGTCCGCGGACCACCTCTGGTTCTCGAGGTCTACCCATGTTGTCCTTCAAAAAAGACAGAAGAAAAAATAAAATTCAAACGAATTGCGTATCACACTATAGCTGAAAATCTCAGAGTTTGGAAATTACACATGGCAATCGCCTTTCACTTTTTTTTTTACTGACGTTTTATGAAATTTATTACCCTACTCGTCTACTGAATTCCCACTCTACTCTCAGCAACAAAAGAGGGATTTAAAGCACTTGGTGTTTCTTGCCATCTTTTCCCTACATATCCCGCGCCTGTAACCCAGCCAGGGACCACCCGAATTCATAACAGAGGATCAAAGTACCGAACCTTTTCATGTATTTATGATTTTCTTAATAGTTTTGCCGACACCCAGTCTGCACACTGAAATGGTCACGTACTGTACGTCGTACACCAATAATAGAATGTGCCAAATTGCATATTTACTTGTTGAAAATCGGGCATGTTTCTGCATTAATTATTTTTATTTCTGCTTTTCCAGATGATGATATAAAAAATTTTAGACTTCGCCTATTTTAAAATCCAGGCGAATCAGATCCGTAAATTTAAATTACAATACTTTTCTAACTATATTTTTTGTAGCCAATCACAAGTAACTTATAACAAAATCTGTGCATTGTTGATTCGTCGCTTGCCTGTTAGCAGTTACTTGTTTGAAATCCTTCTTATGTGGTACACGCTAGTAGTTGTCTATGTCTCTGTTAAATAGTGTCCATTATACATAATGGAAAACTGGCTACGATCTGGATCTTTGAAAAGAAAGGAACGTGATACATTTCATTTAGGCAGTGCTAATAGTTGAGAAGCTGCGTGTGAAGATATTAATATCAATGAGGCAATGAGAGTGAACCAAAACCTCGGTGCGTTTGTTACGAAGTGCTTTCAGATGAGAGTATGAAACCCGTGAAATTGAAACGGCACTTAGAGGCGAAACACGCAAGTGTAAAAAGTAAACCTGTAGAATTATTAATGTGAGTACCAAGATTTATTTATTTTGTTAATTAATAAATTAAAGATTATCCAAACTCCAACAGTCTTGAATTATTAAAAAAACGAAAATGAATTTTCTCCTATTAACTTTAACTTAATTAGTTAATACTAATATAAAATGAATTGAAATAAATTAATTTTAATTAATTAATTTTATTTCAAAATTTAGGTATACTGGTATTAAAATATGCTACAAAAATAATAAATTTGCTTTCGAAGGGAACAAGAGTAAGGTGGTCTGCGGAACTGTTCTGACTTAAAAAAGTGGTCCCCACTTCAAAGAAGTTTGAGAAACGCTGGTCTAAGCGATAGAAATAGGAGACGAAAATCAGTCAGGTAACGTCACTGTGTCTAACCTCGTAGTTGATAGAGCGTCGTTAAATAACCAACTAAAAAAAAAGTCACTGTGTTAGACCAAAGAGCCTTAAAAAAATGAAAACTTATGCTGATGGATATTTTATAATTGCTTCAAGAAATGTATGGTGACTACATTAGACCATAACACCATTTCCCAATGGTCTCGATGTTTTCGTGAAGGTTGTATTGCTATAAAAAGTGGTTCTTGAGAGACCGTGGCCCAGTAAATTATTTTTCTATAAGTCGACCTGGTCCCAACAAATTTACTCGGAAATTCCTTTTCAAATTTTTTTAAAGTTCATACATCTAACTAACATAAGTATTAATAATTAAGTATGGCGTCATCTTAAGACTTAAAAAACATTAATAGCCTACACTATCCGGTGAATTCAGTGGTGTACTTTTTTTTCCACTGGTAGTAGGTATCTACACTGAAAACTATGGAAGATATCAGAGGTGTCCATAAATCTACTGTAAGCCAATTGCGCAATACCATATGAGCTATTCCATCTCAAATCGACCGAGATATAGAGAAAATTGACCTTACAATTTCTAAATACAATGAAACTCTTTTTTTACGTAGAGAACTGTGATACAATGCTTTGTGCAAAGTTTGAGGCATCAGAACTTCATAGTGTTTAAATTTAAAATATTTTAATTTATCGTATTTTCATAAAATTAGCAACTTTAAACTGTTGTAGCTCCGAAACCCTTTCACCCAATGATCAAAATCATGGTTTATTTTGATGCTGAGAAATTAAAGTTTATATTGACATATAAACAGATTTTCTTACTTTTTATGGAAATGGAGAAATTTAGATTTTTCCTCATTAAGACGCCTTTGGCTAGGAAAAAATATTTTAAAAATATATAGTTAGATTCCTCATTGAAAGTACAAATAAACACATATTTTTTACTGGCGGTATGTTGATAAGAAAGTATTGAAAATATCAAATAAAGAAAATAAATAGTACGCACGTGAACTAACCAGCTGACTGAGACGGGAGCTAGCCGAAGACAAGCAAGGCCAGGAGACAAACACGTGATGTGTCGTCTAGCAGTCATGGCTGTGCTGGCTTTATCACAGGTTTTCATAAACACAGGAGTAAAATGACACCCAGTGCTCGCTTATCTTCAGCTCTCAGCCAGTGCGTGCGGTACTGCGCCATTCAAGTCTAGACGTGTGAAAATAATCTATTTAATACCCTCGAAACTTATTGCCGTACCACTCAGCAAACAATGCCGAATCCCTCTTAATAGTGCAAGATTTTTTGTCAATATTTTTTTACATTTTTACAAATGGCCAAAAAGCCTAAAAGCAAGTAAAATCAGATTATCTGTCTCTCTGTGTACAATAAAAATGATTACTTCTTATCATAACCTACCAAATGTCAGCTTCAAAATGAGCTCTCGTTCAATGTTCTGCATAAATGGTTCCAGAGTTCTGAGCGCTGAAAGAGGCTTGTTTTTATAAACTACACTAAATTTGTCACTCAATAATACGAAAACCGTTTGACTTTCGATAGTATATTTTTGCAAATGCACTCCCCTCAGCACCTTGTATAAGTAGGGAAAAAATTAGAGTATAAAACAGGCATGTCAAAAACGAGGCACTGAATGTGCAGTATATGTGCACGGGATCGTCTGTCTGTGCAGATTGCGTCATTCACACGCTGCTCTTATCAGTTCTTAGCTGGAGGGGTGTACAAGAATCTATTCTGCGCTTCTGGTGTTGGATTAAAAATTAAAGATAAATTACTGGAAGTATATCAACATGATACAGTGACGTAACATGGAAAATTTGCCATTATATTTTTCCAGAAAATGTTTCCGTCTTTGCAAATAGTTTCTTTCTTGCTCCCTTACAACCTCAAGAGCCTCACAGGTATTCCTCGCTCAGTAGTTTCATAACTTAACAGCTTATCAAATGGAAGTCGTAAGTCGTTTAACCTTTGACGGCAGTGTGAGAAGAAACTCACGTTTTGTCTTCCCTTGACAATAGGCCTACTGATTAAGAAATAAGCGTTGTCGAATATATTCTGAAAACTTTACTAACCTAATCTAAACTGTCACAACATTATTAGCTTGACATGGGCTGATGAAATCCTACCGTTTTAAAATAATTATTAGCTATATTTGATTGAGGAAATATTAATAATCATTTTCTATGATTCCTGATTTCTCGTCTTCGTTATGTCTGCGGACTCACTTTATTTTTCGTAACGCGTTCACATTCACAGGCCAATCATTCACCATACCCAAAACAAGTGTAAAGTTCTACATTGTACCTAATGTGGATTGTGATTTTCTAAGAAAATTAATTATTTTCAAATTCTGATCGCTTTTGAATTGCGCGTGTACAGTTTTTTGAGCGAGTGTAATACAATAGTACGCATTGAGTAAATGGTAGTATTTGAGCGGCAAATAATTCATCCACCTATCAGAATAAGAGGTGATTTTATAATTTTATAAAACTTAGCTACATAAGTTAAAAAAAATGGTTAATAATAATAATAATAATAATAATAATAATAATAATAATGATAATAATAATACTAATAATAATAAGGAAAGAAAATGCAGGAACATTTATAAATTGAAGGGAAACCGGCATAGGCCTATGAATCATAATGTAGTTATAATAATTTATTTATTTATTATTAATATTTGTGTGCTGAACAATAGCCAGAGGCCAATTATAGTTCAGCACAAAATACAAACAGAAGATACAAAGGTGCAAAAACAAAATAAATATCTTAAATAAACAAAAACAAACATAAATAAAATTGAGAACAAGAACAGTAAATACTAATAATCAAAACGAAACTATACCTTAAAAGGATCTAAATTGTGCCCATGCAAATTGGCATATTTTATGCATCTACAGACTGGAGAAAGTGATTTTGAATTTCTGTTATAAATTTTTTTTTGAAATCTTAAACCTTTTGTAGGAATACGAAGGCTGATATTGTTAATGATAGACTCACAATCAATATCACCCTTGATAACTTTGCAAAAAAATTGATAATCAAGATTTTGACGTCTAGAATATAGGCTACAACAGTTAAAATATTTACAGGTAATCTCATAGTTAAAGTCAGAGGAATTGGGTATAAATCGAAAAGCACATAAGGAAATAAATTTTCTTTGAATATTTTCCAATTTAACCGAATCAGTTGAAGTAATGGAATTCCAGGCTACAGATGCATATTCAAGTTTAGATCGAACCAAAGTAAAGCATAGAATTAATAGTGACTCTGGAGTAGAAAAAGAATAAGTTATAGATCTTATTAAACCAAGCATTCTTATTGAATGATTATAAATATATTGAACATGATTGTGAAAGTATAATTTAGAATCGAGTAATACACCAAGATCTTTAATAGAATTTTTCCTAATAATACAGACGTTGTTAAGAGAATAGTTAAATTTTATGGAAGTAGTTTTTCGTGAGTACGAAATGACAAAAGTTTTTGTTAATAATAATAATAATAATAATAATAATAATAATAATAATACAAATAATAATAACAAAAAATAAAAATTCACGTCTGAAAAAACAGACTGCTCTCAAAGTGTTCTAAAATAGTCTATAATATAATCTAGTAAGCTAAACATTGAAAAAATGTTACCCTAAAAACAATTAGCCTTGGAATGATATGTCATACAATTACATATTCCTTTAATAAAGATTAAAAAACACAACATTTGAATTATTAAGTGAACTAAAATTAACATCTCTCTTAGAAAAATGTTTCAAATTGATCTTTTAAGAATTTTTACTACTTAAATCTGAAGATACAATGAAACACAAATTACGTATTGTGAACACAGTATTTACTGGTCCGACTTGGATGACGATGCTTCATTATCAGGCACAATGTTCACTTTTGCAGATACTATTCTTTCTATATCTGGCACTATTTTATTAGCTGTAGAAAGTCTCACTACAGAGCGGAGATTTTCGTCTGAAAGTCGGGCTCTCTCTCCAGATTTATTTTGCTTCATCAGGGAAAAAAACTGTTCGCAAGTGTAAGTGCTGGAAAATATAGAAATCATTTCTGCTGCAAATTTATGAAATTGTGGGTAGCGTCTTCGTTCAAGTGCCTTGTAAAATCCAGTGATATCTTTATTAATGTAGATTTTTTTAAGTTCTGAATTACATTGTAAGTCGATTAGTTCAAGTTGCAAACTGGAAGGAACGTCCAAAGGCTTTGCAGAGCATGGCATAGTGAAGAGTTCCAACTTCAATTGCAGTGCCTCCAAGTCATGAAATCTATTGTCAAATTCATCTTTCACACTGCTGAAAGTGGTTATGTATTTCTGGACGTCCACTCTTGCATTCAGCGACCGAAGATAGGGAAAATGGGTAAAATTGTGATCCTCTATTTGTGTTTTCCATAAGGAAATCATAAGTTTAAATGCTTTCACTGCATCATTAATATCACAAATCAGTTTATCTTTCCCTTGTAGTTTTAAGTTTAAATCATTCAAATGTTTCGTGAGGTCCACCAAGAAAGCCAAGTCCTGAACCCATGTAGGATCGTCTAATTCAGGAATATTTTTGCCCCTCCTAAGCATAAATTCCGAAATGTACTCTCTCAAATTGAAAAATCTTTCGAGAGTTTTTGCGCGACTTAGCCACCGAACTTCACAATGATATGGAACATCCGTGTAGTCACATTCAATTGATTCCAAAAAGTCCTTGAATTGTCTGTGATTTAGAGCATGTGACCTTATGAAATTTACACACTTCAGTACTACATCCATCACATGTTTAATATTTGCACGTTTAGCACATAAGGCTTCTTGATGAATAACACAATGAATAGCTATTATGTTACGTTTGAAATTATTTAATTCAAGATGCCGTTTTAATAATCCTACGAAACCTTGCTTCCCTCCAGTCATAGAAGGGGCACCATCAGTTGTGACGGACGTCAATTTATCCCAAGACAGCCCTACACGTTCAATGGATTTTACGATTCCGTTGAAAATATCTTCACCTGTTGTTGTATTTTTCAGAGGAATTAAGTCTAAAAATTCCTCCGTAATTTCTAAGTTTTCATCCACTCCTCTAATAAATACAACAAGCTGAGCCGTATCACATACGTCAGTGCTCTCATCAGTAGCCAGCGAAAAAGAAACGAAATTATTACATAGGCTTCTCAATTGACGTTGTGAGTCTTCGGCAAGTTCGTTTATTCTCGACAAAGGTATCGAGCTGTATTTCTTAACTTTCTTAGGGGACATTATATGCACTGCATCGGTAATACAATCTTTAATGAATTCCCCTTCTGTAAACGGACGACATTTCTTTGCGATTTTCAAAGATATTTCATAACTAACACGTAAGCAGCTTTCATGATGATTAGGTTGCGAGTCAACAGTGTTAGTAGCATTCTGAAAGCAATTAATATAGACTAATTAACAATTATTAACGTTTATTTAGTTAATGCCTAAAAGTATAAATAAAGTGTAGAAAATTATAGAAAATATTTAGGTCCTCTAAATTGTACTTACGTCTTCTGAAAGGTGAGAAATCAATTTTATCCTCTCTTCGCTTTGGTAACTTTTATAATCCACTTCATGGTGCATTTCATAATACCATTTGTTTCTTGCAGACTAAACACTGTGCATCTCCACGATATTCTGCACTAAGAAACATATAGCGCCAATCGGGATTGAATCGACTGGAGGATTTTCGTTTTTCTGGGTTGCAGGACATACTGTGTTCCTGGAACGATAACTTATCTGAAACTGCAGATACCGAACTGTACAGCCCTGTCGCGCTCCCGTCCACGCCGATTCACTCCCTCCAGGTAGGGGAATAGGAAACGAACAGTGCACACAGACCGCTGCACAATGTGCGCGATTGCACAATGTGCAGGGTTTTGACATGCCTGGTATAAAAAAATGCAAGGTTTTTTACTGATCGATTTCATATGGAATAGCCCATGTACTGTGTGTGGCAGACATCTCCAGGTAAGATTTACTACGAAATACTGGGGCCTGTTTTATAAACACACTAATAATATTACCTAATACAGTGTATCGCACTTGCTACCGAATCCAGAATTTATTTTAATAATTCCAATACTAATGAAGATATTGATCACTGTAGTGGACCTTAGTGCAACAAATGATAAGGAAAACCCATGCATTGTCTGCTGGGCTGAACTTAAAGCAAACCAAGTTACTGGCATTCTTACTGAGCTGCGAGATTGCTGTGTATTGGGTATACAGAATGTAATGGAGCAATATTTTGAGCAACTGCTCCGAAATTCAGGATAGAATCTCTCCATTTTCTTAAATAAATAATTCTTTAGTTATGTGAAAGATCACTTACCAGATTGTAGTGCCATGAAACGGCAGGTATTCCAAGCCCTTAGGTTTAACTCACCCTGTATTTGGAATTTTGTGATAAGTTAAGAGGTTATGTTATGTTTGAATGTAAATAATATACTATTCTCAACAGTTAGTTAAGGTAGCTGAGATTGAATTACTGGTGTTTTTGCTAGCTTGCAGCTGGAATGGTGTGCTTCCATTTTCCCAAGTCAAGTGTATACCTGATGAGCAGTGAAGCAGAAAATGGTTTAAGTGGATTGTCTGGTGATCCAACTGTTGGAGAGCTATGCAGTGTCAGTGGTGATGCTGATTGCAATCAGAGCCTTTCTGAAGGATGTGGCAAAGTGAAAGGCAAGAAGAAGTGCTCTTTAAAAGACATTGTAAGTTCTATAATTCTCTTTGTACTTCCACTTCTTTTGGGATTTTTATTTGTCCAAGTTCAGCTTGGTGTACAGTTCAACAAGTAAAGTGTCGTGGATGGTACGGACAGATTACTATTCCTGGTTAGTCCAAAAAAAGAGAAAATTCACTTTTGTCGAGATTATTTTGTAAGGAAGTTACTCCTGTAAAACAAAGAGTAACAAAGTCAAATTAAATAATGCTCAAATGTTGCCTAATTTTGAAACAAAAGTTGTAGTCTGCTGACTTCTTTGTTAATGCACTTACCTTCTTCCTACTTCCATCAAGTAGTCGGTATGAGTCACTGCATAGACCTGTTACTGGTAGTAAATAAAGTATAAAAAAACATATTACAGTAATTTTTTTTTTGCATTGTGTGTTATACATAGTTTACCCAGTAAATAAATAATTAGTCTTTTTATGAGCATCCTGTAAAGATTTGTTATTAATCTTTACATATTCTGTAAAGAGATCAGCTAAGTTTTTATTATTATTATTATTATTATTATTATTATTATTATTATTATTATTATTATTTGGTGCAATGGCAGCACTCTTAACTTGCTGTTATTCACCCCGACTCTACAAGCATATGGCAAGAAGCATAGATCATTTGGTTCCTTAGAGATCATCAAGATTGTTATACTGGTGACAGACTTCAGTCGCTAATCGCGATTAGCATTATTGCGATTAGCCCTGATCGCAATTACCGAAAATGTGGTGACACATTAGGTCACGCTTGGTCCCGTCTGGTCAACAGCTGAATTAACCATAGAGAAAACAATTTTCTGTATGTACATACGTGTATGTTTCTTTCCCTCCTGGACAACATCTAAAGTTTAAAGTTCATACTTTCTTTTGATACTTGTTCATTACTTTTTTTTTTTTTTTTTTTTTTTTTTTTTTTTTTTTTTTTTTTTTTTCCCCGTTGGTATGGGAATTTATTTGTTAAAATTGTTATATGCTTTACAATATAAACTGATACAATTTATATTATTTTGAAAAGAGATTTTATAACCTATAAAATTTATATCATCATGCCAAAAATTTATATTATTTTGTAAAAAAGCATATTTTTTAAATCAACCCTAACCTCAACCATAGCGTCGTAATGGAGACTGAAATTGAAAATCTGAAAAAGAAACCAATTCCAATTTGTAATCCATAATTTATTGAAATGAAACATCTTTCAGGAGCCTTCTATTGCTCTCTCTCTCTCTCTCTCTATATATATATATATATATATATATATATATATATATATATATATATGTATATATATATATATATGAATAATTCGTCTGTCATTTGTTAATATATTTCTTTTTACTTTTCCCACATCTGCATTAAATTTGTCCACTACGTCTAATAATAGCCAAATTCATTTTCTAGCCATTCATTTTCATTTCTATTTCATATAATACAGTGGAAGGGGTAACAAAATTTCACAGCAGAAGCTATCACGACTTCCTAAATAATATTAATTAAGGTGATTCGAAACCAAAGATTACTAAAATGTTACTTTCGTCCACTGGGCCGTGCCTCAGTGCGATTATCTAGTTCTGGGAACAGGATTTAGCTCCTGATCGTGATCAGGACGGTGACACACTACAAACCCGATCGTGATTATGTCGATAATTGCGATTAGTGACTGTAGTCTGTCACCAGTATCACGCTTTACATATGCTGTAGAGAAAGATTAGTGTTCTGCCCAAGGCAGGTCTTTCACTGAAAACACAGCTTTCTCCAATCTTTCCTATTTTCTGCCTTTCTCTTTGTTTCCTCATATGATCCATATATCTTAATGTCATCTATCGTCTGATATCTTCTTCTACTCCAAACTCTTCTCTCGTTCATCTTTCTTTCCAGTGCATCCTTCAGTAGGCAGTTTCTTCTCAGGCAGTGACCCAACCAATTCCTTTTCCTCTTCCTCATCAGTTTTAGTATCATTCTTTCTTCACTTACTCTCTCCAACACAGGTTCATTTCTTATTCTGTCTGTCCGCTTCACATGTTCCATTCTTCTCCATATCCACATTTCAAATGCTTCTAGTTGCTTCTCTTCACTTCGTCATAATATCAATGTTTCTGCCCAATACAATACCACACTCCATACAAAGCACTCCACTAGTCTCTTCCTTAGTTCTTTTTTCAGAGGTCCTCAGAAGATACTCCTTTTTCTCTTAAAAACTTCCTTGGCCATTGCTATCCTCCTTTTGACTTCCTGGCAGCAGCTCATGTTACTGCTTATAGTACACCCCAAGTATCAAGCTGTCCACTTGCTCTACTGCCTCATTTAGAATTCGCAAGTTTAGTTTATCCTGTGACCATGCTCCTCGCCTTGTTTGCATTTATCTTCATCCCATACTGCTCACAGCTGTCATTTAGCTCCAGTAGCATATTCTTTATTATCATTCCCTCTTCTGCTAACAACGCCATATCATCAGCATATTTTACGCACTTTATTCTTCTTCCTCCTACTATCACTCCTCCCATGTTCTGAAAACATTTCTGTAAATAAATTATAAAATTTTAAATTTCGGTTTTGAAAAAACGTAAAAAATTATATATTGGAAATGATGCTATTTCGGTATATGTGAACATTTTAGAAAATGCGTCCTTGATTCTGTAGACAACAATGATGTAAAAGAATTGTAAAAATTTCAGAACAATTGACTGATATTCAGTATAGAAAAGTGGAACAGAACTCTGAAAAATTTAAAGTTACAGAAAATCAAGTTTAAAGTTTTAGTAGGCTTATATAGTGAAACCTCGATCCATCGTTTTGGGGGGGGGGGGAAACAGGAAATAAAAGCGATAATACTGGGAAACCATAAAAATTACAGTATTTAGGCATATAATGGATGCAACAAAGTTATGAACGTATCCCGCTGCTCCCTAGATGATTTACTTAAGGGGGAATACCCACATAATCGATGCATTTAATTTTTAACAATAATCATAAATGATATAAAATCATAATGAACGTGTCTTGTAATATTTTGTTCTTGTTTGTAAACGTGTGATAAAAAAAGCTATTGTTTGCTTAAATAGAGTATAGTATATAGCTCGCATGCAAATTCCTGCACTATCCTCTTAAAACTTCCCAGCATCATATGTTTTCCTTTCTTTTTTCTTTGCAAGTTGCTCCCCATGCAGTTTTGTCACTTTGTCTGCCTGTCTTTTCTATTTTTCCACACGTAAACACCGCTTCACAGTCCATTTCAAGTGTTGCCTATTGTTCATCATACAGATTTTCTTCTTGGTTTAAGTTGGTGCTTATTGACCTGTTGACTGATATTAAAAGTGTTTGATGTTTAACATGCAATGCAATGTACTAATGTTATATATTTTTGCTAATTGCAGGATGTTTTATCAGTAGAAATGTTGCTAAAATCAACCCGGGACTGCAATGTAGAATATCCGAACAAATGTGCGCCTGTTATACAACATGTAAAAAGTGAGTAAAATTTGGCTTTCAATTAAATGAAATTTGAATCTGTTGAAAACAAAATTAACAATTACAAATCTAATTGGCGACACCATGTCTCCAGAATGGATGTTCTGGAAGAATGTTCTGATACACGAGGTGTAAGAGAGATATTTACTTACTAACACTAATTTTCTTTTTTTATATATTAGGAAACTACAAGTGTGTGAAGACATTCATTAAAGTGGATTCCCTGTCGATGGTGCATCGGAATTCACAGGTTGTTCGTCTGTATGCAGTATTGGTGGACAGTTTATGGCGTAATTTGAAACTTGCAGAGAATTCATTCCTGGAACAGTTACTGATTTCTAAAGGTCCGTCACCTGTGGTTTCTTCACCTGAGCCATATCATTTCTTTCCACAAGGATGTGGTCATTTTGTGACCATTATGTATCCGAAGAAGAAACCAGACTTCGAGCTTGGTATGTATGAGGCCACTTCATAACCTTAAAAGATAAATTTGATTCATTGCTTTCGTGACAACCATCATCATCATCATCATCAACAACAATCTTTCATCGTGTCCTCTTCATGTATAGGATCGATAACAGATCTGCCTCTGTATGTCTCTATCATTTCATGCTTTATTAGTTAATATCTCCTCCTATTGGGATATCCTGAACTAGCACCAACAGATAGCGCACGTGTACTTTAAGGAATGTGCTTTCCGTGTGCATTTGTTTTTCGGTATATGAACATTGAGGATATACGTAGTGTATTAGTGTATTAAATACTCTTAAAAACAACTAAAAATGGCAAATTTTTGTTATGTTCCTATATTTTTGAAAACCAGGGAAAGCTTTTTGTGCGAGATCGTGCATATTTGCTTGGTTTCCGCACAAAACCAATCTGCAGTAAGTGTAAAATTCCACAGTCAGTATTCCCAATCTAACACACATAACAATTTTACTGCTTTAGGCTTTTAACATTTTATTTTTAGAGACGTTCAATATAGTAATAATTATAAATTGGAAACTTACCACTGCAATTTCACCTAAATTGCACTGTTAATTATTGTTTTTAAATATTTGCAAAAATTAAGTAAACTCTACAACTCCACTAAAGTTACTGTATTCGTGATGCAAGTAACATTAAGGAAGCCGTGAAAAAATCAACAAGATTCCAGATGCCGATGTTATTACTGCAATATGTTATATAAATAATATTGTTAAAATATTAAAATGAAAAATAAATCATTACATAACCTTACCGTTTGTTTTAAGTTCGCATTTATAGACTGGGGGAAAAAAAAGACAGACGTATATCACGGCCTGCTGGAGTATAGTAAACACAGAACACATTTTAAAGCAACAATGTTGAAGATAGATATTTTTGTTTTCCAAATTTGCCGTCATCGAACAGAAACCAAGATGGAGATTTCATTGCAACTAATTAGAAATTCCTCTTTCAGGTATGTAATAAACGATCTTCGCACAAAATAATGTACGATACACGAGCGGTATGTTTTCTTTCAATTCTCGGAAATTAAAAAAGCTCAACTACGTTTTACTTTTTCAAACTTTTCCTCGAACATGAAAACTTCAACATACCGCTCTTGTAACGCATATTACTACTCTCTTCAATCAGGTCCCGAAATATTCTGAATATATGCTTTAAACCTTAAAAAATATAAGTAATTAAATTGCGCCTCGAAAGTGCTAGTGCTAAATAAAAGTAACTACTTCAAGTAAGGAATTGTTGACTACAGTTTCATTTTGGAAGAGAAAAAAGAAAAATTAATAAAAACATATGCAACCTCGACAGCGAGCTATGTTAGTTTAGATTATATGCAGTAGTTGGAGTCTCTGAAGTTTACGCCTGCAGTAAACTCTCGATAAACTGGGATGTTTATTATCCAGGACGATCCCTAGTGAAATCCATTTCGTGAATAATGTTTTTAATGTGCTGTACCCTAATTATTAAAACCATGTTTTAACTTCAAATTTTCAAAATCATCCTACATGGTATTCAAAACTGCATATCCTTAACCTACAAAATGCACGACTAATCGTGATACTACTGCGATCATATATCATCCTATTAAAAATTACATTTGATCTTTCTGCAACTACAGAAAAAAAAATACAAGGAATTCAATCTCGATAGTCCCTTCCCTATAAAAAAAAAACACATTGGTGGCTGCATATCCTGTTTTTAGCGTACGGTTCTTAAATACCAATCATGAAAGAGAGCAATATTCACCTTCGACATAGTTCATATTTTTTTATTCGTGCACTTCGTTCTCAAAGTTCTCATTTAGGTCCATGAACATTCAATTTACTCGTATCTATATTCTGCATACTGCAGATTTCTCCACCCATCTCGGGGAATCACTCAGTAGTCTATTATATAGGTTTGCGTTATTATTTATTGTAAATTAAATTAAATTATGAGGTAAGAAAATATTGAATTATATTATATCATACTAGGTTATACAAAATAACTGTAAATATAATTTTGACACGCAAAGAAAACCAACAAGTGGAAAAACGTAATCAACTGTAGCATATGATATAACATAGCCCTATTACATATTGCGCCGCATGGAATGCTCCTGCCATCTAGCAGTAAAACTTCGCATAAGATATCCCTATAGGATGCACACACTGAAACACAGTTTGTTTTCCTAATCTATTCAGTTGTGTAACTTGTTTTATTATTTCTTCTATTTTAATGTTAGTATTTATTTGAAGCTAATTCCTATATTATTAATATAGAGTCAACCAAGAGTATTGTATTATTAAATGGATATAATAATAATAATAATAATAATAATAATAATAATAATAATAATAATAATAATAATAATAATAATGGTTTATTTTAACTGGCAGAGTTAAGACCATTCGGCCTTCTCTTCCACTCAACCAGTATGATATAAAATTACTACATTGCTATAAACAAAACATAATTAATACAATACAATACAATACACAATTAATATAATACAGTGACAATTCTTTTTATCTTCCCAACATACCAAGAAAAAATTATGTGCGGTAGAAACAGTGACCCATTTTAAATATTACATTTCAGCATTAGACATTATAACTACGTATTATTACTATACAATGTTGCAGTTGCAAAGAAGACTTGGTATCATTCCTTACACAAGTTACCTTTTTGTAGATTACGTTCATCAGGTAACCACCATTGTTGGCAATGCAATCTTTGGCATGAACACGCACATTCGCCATAACCTTATGTAGGTTTTGTTCTGTTATTGCCTCGATTTGGGTACGAATGTTTTTTTTTCAATTCCTGGATGTTTGCTGGCCTGTTTGCATAGACTCTGGATTTCAGAAAATCTCACAGAAAAAAATCACAGACTGATAAATCGAGCGAAGTGGAAATGTATCTCATCCGTCATCAGATTGTTGAGGAAATGGGGGTGTGTTTATTATCTCCAGAAGCTGCATACATGAGATTCAACATGACTCCAAACCTGTCACCTGTCCATTCCTGCCGATATTAAAGAATCGCCAAAACAGATGCTATGTAGTCACAACACTATCCCCACACTTGAAAAAGGTTTCAACATCACACGCACAATGTTCATTTGACCAACGCTCCATTCTGACTGCCAAGGGTATGCTATACGGGCGGACAGCAATGCTTTGAACTGCACAATGCAATAAAATAAACATTAGCACTCTATACTGTTTTCGCTGTAAGGAAAATCCTAATGTAAACATAAGCACATTGCTGTCATACCCGTGATTGGCTCCCAGTCGAAACACTCACACGACGCAGGAAAATATAGTTCATATTTGGAAACCACAATCTTGTGTTATTTGAAAATAAAACATTGAATTCTAGTTGTTAAATACGATGAAACATTTAACTTTACTCATATGTGAAACGCTATGTAAAAGAAAGCTACTTATTTTGTTATGTACTATGAACGCGGATGAATACCAACAGTAATACCGAGGCAGTCTGTTCTTGTAACAAGCTGGCGTCACTTGAGCTCGTAGTTGTTTACATAAGCACGTGGTACTGAAATATGGCTTCTGCATCCTCAACTGTCCATTGTGAAGACATAAGACATAAATAATTTAATTACAGTAACCCATCACCGTAAAAAACAGCTTGTTGCGAATCCCTACAATAAGCCTCGGAATAGGACTGATTCTCTGGCACGACCACAGCAAAGGAATAAGGTTTTGAGATTTGGCACTTGGAACGTAACTAGTCTTTATAGAACAGGAGGGGTAACATTAGTAGCAAAAGAACTAGCTAGATATAGAATAGACTTCGTGGGAGTACAAGAGGTTAGGTTAGATGGGAATGGTATGTCACAAATAGGAGATTACTTGTTGTATTATGGGGAAAGAAACAATAATCACCATATCAGATTACCAGGAAACAATTGGCATTCATACAGTCCTCTCTGTAGATTGAAAACTCAAAAAAGTTTCATATCCATTGTTCAAGAATTAAAACAGAAAATCAATATCCCCAATTTAAAAGAAAACTTACAAATTAAACCACACCCTTTAACTCTATTAAATATAGAATATAATCTAAATTTAACAGAATAAATACTGAAATCAGAAGTAAACACTGAAATACTGAAACAATTGTCTTTAGAGACAATTAATATTAGGTACCCTCCACAAAACTGGCTTCATTTATACACCGACGGATCCTTGATCTCCAGAGAACAAGGTGCCCGTGCAGGTGTTACGTGCTGTCTCTTCTCACTTTATAGATCTCTTGGATATGGAATTGCAATAAGGGAAAGTCTCAGGAATCTTCTATGCCTCATCAATAAATTTAGGAATGCAGTTATATTGTCAGACTCCAAAGCAGCTATTCTATCAATAGTCTCTAAACATACACCTTCATCTCAAACAGCAGAAATAACTAAAATGCTCTCTCAATTAATATCACTCAATAAAAGAATTGTATTCCAATGGATACCATCCCATTGTGGAATCCTGGGAAATGAGAATGCGGATGCTTTAGCAAAGAAGGGCAGCACTGCTCCTTACAGACCTGTTACTAAATCTACGTATTACTCTGTGAAGAGATTTATTAAATCTACATACTTAGACTTCAACAAACAAAATTTAATAACACAATCCCAAGGAAAAAAATGGAACTCTCTGCATCAAAATCCATAGTTAATTCCCGATTGACCACGAAAATCGTCTGTAGCTGCATTTAGATTGGCAATAGGCCAAACACCTGCATAGAATTGGAATATATCAGTCCCCTAACTGTCCATTGTGCAACTCAAACCAAGAAATGGATTCGGAACATCTCAAAAATCTGTGCTTCAGTGGCTGGCCATGATAATATCTTTGAAAAATATTGGAGTGCAAGAGGTCAAATGACTTCATTGTCAAATGCCTGGCATTAGAAAACAACAATAATCACCAATTAGGAACAGGATTTTTTATTCATAAAAGAATAAAATCAGCAGTAAAAAAGGTCGAATTTATCAGTGACAGGTTATCATATTTAGTACTTAAGGGTAGATGGTGCGACATCATAGTTATAAATGCTCACGCCCCTACAGAAGAGAAAGACGACCATATAAAGGATAGCTTCTATGAGGAATTGGAACATACTTTTGATCAGTTACCTAGATATCACATGAAAATTTTATTGGGGGATTTCAGCGCTAAAGTGGGATGGGAGGATATTTTTAGACCAACTATTGGAAAAGAGAGCCTACACATAACTAGTAGTGACAATGGAGTTAGATTAGTCAACTTTGCCACATCGAAAAATTTAATTGTCAAAAGTACAACATTCCCCCATAAGGATATACATAAATATACTTGGACTTCTCCAGATGGATTGACACACAACCAAATAGATCACATCTTGATAGATAAACGGAGACACACTAGTATAGTAGACATTCGAACTTTCAGGGGTGCAGACTGTAATTCTGACCATTATTTGGTAATTGGGGAATTAAGAGAAAGACTATCAGTAGCCAAGCGAGTAGAGCAACAAGTTAATACTACTAAATTCAATATTTTGAAATTAAAGGACAAGGAAACTAAGCAAAATTATCAGGTCGAAATTTCGAATAGGTTTGCCACTTTAGAAAGTTCCGACGAAGTTGAGAAAGAATTAGATGTTAACAGCATGTGGGAAAATATCAGAGATAGTATCAAAATTGCAGCTGAGCAGAGCATAGGTTATTATGAAACTAAGAAAAAGAAACCGTGGTTTGATGAAGATTGTTGCATGGTAGTAGAAAGAAGGAAACAGGCAAAATTGAAATTCTTACAGGATCCAGTTGAGGAGAAGAGAGATAATTATTTCAATGAAAGACGGGAAGCAAGTCGTACACTTAGGAATAAAAAGAGAGATTACTTGAAGGAAAAACTGAATGAGGTAGAAACAAATAGTAAGAATAAAAACATTAGAGATTTATATAAGGGCATAAAGGAATTTAAGAACGGATATCGGCCAAGGGTAAATGTGATCAAGGATGAGAATGGTGACTTGCTTGCAGAGGGCATGTAGTACATATGGGCGAATCCAGAAATGCATATAGAGTGTTAGTTGGGAGACCGGAGGGAAAAAGACCTTTGGGGAGGCCGAGACGTAGATGGAGGGATAATATTAAAATGGATTTGAGGGAGGTGGGATATGATGATAGGGACTGGATTAATCTTGCACAGGATAGGGACCGATGGTGGGCTTATGTGAGGGCGGCAATGAACCTTCGGGTTCCTTAAAAGCCATTTGTGTAATTATAAAGTAAATGTTTCCTAAGGAAATGACTGCATAGTAGTGAGGTTACACCTAATTGACGAGTAACGGGAAATGTTTAACATGAAACAGAATGTACAACAGTTACACTGTAGGCGGGAACACGTACTGAGAATCTATGGCGCCAAACAGCGGCCAATGAAGCCTCACTTCAGTCACGTGCTGTTGTTTATATTAGGATTTTTCTTACAGTGAAAAGATTATAGGAAACTGTCACCGATAATGGCGCACATTTTAAAATAGGTCATTGTTTCTGCTGAACCTTGTATTAAAATATTTAACGTCAATCCTGAACTTATATTTAGTTTTATATTTTTTAAAGATTTCCTGTACATGTTTTAGTGTATCTTTTGTTTCGCTTCATGGTTTTCATTACAAAATTTCTTACAACAGTTGCTGAAGTTTGAACAGACTATTGTCCAAAAATGCATTTATATAAGTGCTTGTGTTTATATGTATATACTGAACTGTTGCAGATAAAGAGCGCTGTTTACTGCACAAAGTTCTGGCTCTGCCTCAAGACCGACCATTCTTCAGGCGAGGTAGTGCCCACATCTTTGCAAACGAAGTTCCTGCTAATGCACCTCTTATCAATGTACACGAAGGTTTAAATTCTACAGGTAAGATAACATCACTTATTTCAGTTGTACTCATGAGTAGAGTGATACCTACCTTGAGCAGTAAGTGTATTTGTGACAAAATAATTTCTGGGACGAACTGCTCAGGACGAAAAGTCGTACTACGTCTTCGAAGACTACACATTTCAATGTATTTTTTGAACGACAAAATTCATCATATAAATCATCATTCATGGCAAAATCAAATGTTTAGAATAAAGATTTTTATATTAGGCAAAAATAAGGGAGAAGAAAAATACAGTAGCTGGGAGACTGTACAAAATTAGGGTCAAATACGGGAGATCCCAGGAAATATGAGAGAGTTGGTAGAGGAAGATCTGTTAGACCACCAGTTTAGCTCAGTTGACTAAGGCACTTGCCTGCCAATCTGGAATTGTGCTTGAGTGCGGATTCAATTTCTGCTTGGGCTGATTACTTGGTTGGGTTTTTTCTGAGGTTTTCCCCAACTCTAACATGAATGTCAAGTAATCTATGGCGAATTCTCGGCCTCATCTCGCTATCACCAATTCCATCGAAGTTAAATAACCCTGCAGTTGGTACAGCGTCGGTAAATAACCAAGTAAAAAAAAAGCTATAAAGCATTGTACGCCGGAGAGAGCAGTCACATGTGCACAACTCGCCAACACAGTATAAAGGCTATTGGCCTGAGGAAGAAGCGAAGAATACAATAAGAGAAGATGGAACAGTGGTTACAGAAAGAGACATCAGGAAATGATAAAGTAAGTGAATTAAGTAGAGAGGAAAGGGATAATAATGCAGGCTTGAATCAAGTAGAAGTAGATATGAAGAACCAGGCTTTAGAAAACTTAAGACTAAAGCTAGAAAACATCAGTGAAAAGATAGAAGAGTTGATGGCAGAGAATAACAAATTAAAGAAGAAGATTAGTGACTACGATCTCAAGATGAGGAAAAATAACTTAATAATTTTCGGGGTCGAAGAAAGGGGCTGGGAAAAAGAGATGGATACCTTTGAGAAAGTGAGAGATTTATGTGAAGTGATCTTTAATATCGAGTTGAGAGAAGAACATGTCGACCATACGTACAGGTTAGGGAACGGGTCCAAAAGACCTATCTTCTTGAGCTTTAGGAATACAAAAGTAAGGGAAGCTATTATGAATAACCTAGGACGGCTCTGTGGTTCAGGACTGAGAGTGGAAAAAGATATGCCATTTGAAGTAAGAAATAGAAGAAAACAGCTACTACCTTATATGAAAGCAGCGAGGGCGAAGGGTCACTTTGCTAAAATGTACGAGGATAGACTGAAAGTGAACGGAAAATGGTATGATCTGGAGTTTTGCCTGAGGAATGAAGATCATCCAGAATTTGGACTAACGAGAAGAACGAAAGAGGACAGTGGACATATTTCAACTCTGCAGAGGGAAGCAACGAGAAGGCAACAGAGAGTCGACGTTAGCTACATAAGCGGAGGGAAGGAGTAGAAGAAAATCATCCCAACTTCAAGGACGGAACAAGTGATTGTCGCAGATAAACACATGGTAACAGGAGTGAATAGTAATGAGTTCAGGAACCCACATACTGACGTACGAGGAAGTGTAAAGATGGCACAGCAAGGAGAAGAAAACAGTAACGTGATCATGCAGCGTAAGCGGATTCCTAATCTCCATACGATGGCAGTAAGGTTAGCGCACTCCAGAAGGAATGCTGACAATAACGGAACAAACAACACGGGCGCCAGAAAAAAGGCGAGGGATGATAAAAAGAGAAACCAAGAGTCAGGAAGTGATAGGGGAGGAAATTGTGTAAAGAATAAGGGTGCAAGTGTAAGTGGAAATCTAGTGTGTGAAAGTGAAAGCGTGGGGGGGGGGGGAATAAAAGAGGAATAGAAGAAGAAATAAATAGAAAGAAAGACAAAGACAGAAATAAGGCAGAGACGAACAGTAATGAAAGGTCAGAACTTGCGACAGTTGAGGATTTAGCAGAGATATTTGATACGTGTAAAAAAAAAAAATTTGGGGATGTGATCAAAAAGTGCAAGTAAAGTGAAACTGGAAAAGATCGAGAAGTATAGGGGAGAGAGAAAGTGTATAAGCTGTTGTGTAGAATAAATGTAAGTATTTATAGGAAGTGGGAATAGTGACAATGGATTAGGTGTAAGCAGAATAGTGGGAAAGTGGAAGTGTGTGCAAATAGGAATGAGTGAAAATAGTGAGAAAGGGTTAAGAGAAATGAACAAGTGACAGCATAAAATTAGTACTAACATTTGAACGTTGGAACAGTAAATGAATAAAAGGTCAAAGAACAAATAGGACAAATAATTCAATATGATAATTTATAGAGAAAAATTGAACTTGAGATTTAGTGAATAGTAGTTAGAGGAAAAGGGGGATGTGAGAGGAGTATACAATATTAGATATATTAGGATTAATGAACAAATAGAGAATAGCAATTGAAATGTAGGAGAAATACTGTAGGGGAGATTGACTAAGTAACAAAAAAGGTACATAGTATAATTGGGAGTATTTGTGTAGACGTGTACTGCAAATAATGTGTTATTGTAATAATATGTTAATGGTGGCACCGGATACAGAAATGTGAGGTTCACCATTACATGTATGTAAAGAAGTGCTGTGAAGAAATATATATCAAATATATATCATATAATATCAAATATATATAAAGCATTGTTGTACATGTTGGTTTGTAGATTGTCATTTCCAGATTTCACATTTCCTTGTATTTTCATAACACAACTGAAGACTTTTCCAGTCTCACGAATTACAATGTGCAACAATTTGTTTCCAACGCTTCTCATTTTTTGGTGGAAATTCTCTCTCCCTCCCTCTTCCTCTCCTCCTCTCCTCCCCCCTCTCTCTCATTTACGTTTGAGAACTGTTTCAGTCCACATGTCTCCCTTCATTTTTAAAATTCGCTGGACGCATTTCCTTTCCTTCTTGTGTTCTTCAATAATTATCTTTTTAGTTACGAGTGTTATGAAGGAGACATGGAATATCGAGTGATGTATTGTAAACCTCTTGCTGTAAACGATTTTCCCTCGCATTTCGCCCTGTTGTCTCATGCATTTCTGTGATCGTAGGTCAGCACTAAACCAAGTTCATGTAATCTAATAAGATCAATGTTATATATAACATAAAAGGGAAAAAATGGAACTCTCTTCATCATAATCCACAGTTAATTCCCGATTTACCACGAAAATCGTCTGTAGCTGCATTTAGATTGTCAACAGGCCATGACTGTTTGGCCAAACACCTGCATAGAATTGGAATATATCAGTCCCCTAACCAAGAAATGGATTCGGAACACCTCAAAATCTGTTCTTCAGTGGCTGACCATGATAATATCTTTGAAAAATATTGGAGTGCAAGAGGTCAAATGACTTTGTCAAACACCTGGCATTAGAAAACAACAACAACAACATATAACATAAATAAATTATAGAGCTCACTTCATTTTCTGATCTTCACTCAAAGATTAACTCATCTCATTCAGTGATGTTTATGAAACCAGGCTTAGTTGTTCTAGGCATTGCTAATTTTGTGCCAATTTCCTCTCTTTGCCCCATTGATAGTTTTAATCATTGTATGCACAAATTTGTATGCATATGTTATATCCACATTTCGTTTCCTTGCATCAAAATCACTAATGATGTTTAGTTTACTTTTAAAGAAGTAAAGTTTCGATCTCTTACTGTTTCTTTTTTCTGGAATCCTTTTACATAAAATAAAACCAATATTATAGCTGCAAACAATCAATGAACTTCTCCGGTAACTATTTACAAATCAATCAGTCCATCCATTCAGTATTAAATATGATTCAGCTCTTCAATCAGTTGAGAAGATTGTGAATTCCCAAAGTGTAGATCTTGCAGGTGATTCATAATATTACGAAATATTCGGGTGCGTGACTGGATGCTAGAGATCATGCAGATATTAATCTTCCAGGAGAAATGTACCAACCAATACATGATCAGCAAAAATGATTAGTTGAATTTCGGCGATAATGAAATTTAATAGTATTAAATAGTGAACTACTGTTAGTATAAATGATGATGATTGGAGCTGCATTGTATTGTATACCTTAAAGATTGTCAGAATTAATTAATGTCCTTTTTTACAGTGAAAGATGGCGAGGTGTCACTAGTTCAGGGGACATACAGTTATCACCATTACAGACAGGATCGCATTGATGACAATGGATGGGGGTGTGCATATCGTTCATTGCAGACTATTATTTCTTGGTTCAGGTATGTATTTATTATTATTATTATTATTATTATTATTATTATTATTATTATTATTATTATTATTATTAATCAATAATATGTCGAACACAGTATAAATTGGTAGACACTCCAACATGCAATTATCCTTGGAAAAACAAGGCACTTTAGTATTTACATAAATTTCCAGTCTTGCATATTACCCTGAGAAATACAGTACGAGGCGCATCCAGAAAATAAGTTTCCCAATTTTTTCCCCTTGAAAGTAAACATAATTAGCCTTGTCAATTGTGCATGCGTAACAGATCTATGACGTATTAATCATATGCCAGCCGCACAGGTCCCGCCTGGTGCCAGTAGCGTGGCAGCAGTGGTCCGAAATGGAAGCTCTTATTCCTTCTCCCGCCGCCGCATTGCGCCAATTGAAATTCATCGGAAGCTCTGTCAGGTCTATTGGCCGAACATCATGAGTAGGCCTAAGCAGATGGTGCGTCGCCGGTGTAGGCAGTTTTCCGAAGGTCGTCAAAGTGTCCATGATCAAGAGCACAGTGGGCGACCGTCCCTCATCAATGATGATCGTGTTGAGCTGGTGCGGCAGTGCATCATGGAGAACCGTCGTTTTACGATTATGGAGCTGAGCAGCCATTTTCCGCAGATACCGCGATCCTTGTTGCATGAGATTGTCCTAAGCACCTGCTATTCAAAAATAGTGTGTGCCAGGTGAGTACCGAAAAACCTGACACCCGAACACAAAATGCAACGTTTAGGAGCGGCACTGACATTTCTGCAATGGTATCACGATGACGGCGACGAGTTCCTCGACAGGATCGTCACGGGCGATGAGACTTGGATTTCGCACTTCACCCCGGAAACCAAGCAGCAGTCAATGCATTGGCGGCATAGTGGATCTCCGGTCAGGACGAAATTCAAACAGACGCTGTCGGTACGGAAAGTGATGTGCACGGTGTTCTGGGACAGGAAGGGCATTCTGCTCATTGACTTCCTTCCAAGAGGTGAAACAGTGAACGCTGACCGTTACTGTGAAACACTGCGAAAATTGCGACGTGCCATTCAAAACAAGAGGCGTGGAATGCTTACTGCAGGTGTTGTGCTCCTCCATGACAATGCTCGTCCACATACGGCTCGGCGCACAGCAGCTGTTTTGACGGAATTTGGCTGGGAGTTGTTTGATCAGCCACCCTACAGTCCTGATCTTGCTCCCAGCGATTTTCACGTTTTCTTGCACTTCAAGAAATTCCTGTCCTTTGGTGAGCGTTTTGGCAACGACGAAGAGGTGAAGACGTCTGTCACACGCTGGTTCCATTCACAGGCGGCAGAGTTCTACGACAGAGGGATACAAAAGTTGATCCCACGATTCGACACAAGTGTCTCAATTCTGATGGTGGCTATGTTGAAAAATAGCTGAAACATTGCTGTACCTGTTGTCAATAAATGTTTTCCTGAAAGTGTGTGTTCTTTTTTTTTTTTTTTAATAAGGAAACTTACTTTCTGAATGCGCCTTGTACAATCTCGTTAGTATGATTTTCTAGGGACAAAAAAATTGAACGTCAAGTACAGGGAAACATACTACTGAAAAACATTTTTTTTTCTCATCTGCGTTAAAAACATAATTTGAGCTCTACTTTTTTATAATGGATGGAAGTGTCGTATTTTTCCACGATTCGACAGTGTCAGTATTCACACTTGCAGCCTCGCCTCAGAAACATCTGTATGTTAGACTGTGACGTTCTTGAACCTTTCAATTCAACCATTTGAAGCTTTAAAGTTGTTTCCTATAACCAGATAAATTTTTTCGGTTGAATTCTGAAATATTCTGTATATTGCCCCAAACTTTTTTAGATGTCATAGTATAGATAAGTCAAGTGAATTATTGATTGATTAACTAGTGGACTTACTCGTGTTAATTATGTAAGATTTGTGCGGCTTACAGCTGTTTCAGTGCTTCACGCACCATCCTCAGAGCCTACTAGATCACGGCGTCATCTCGAACTTCTCTGCCTGTTATGTGGGTGTGTTTGATTGTTGAAAGGTGTTGAAGAGTGGAGTCAAATAGTGTAGGTGTACTGAAATTGATCTGTGTGTTGAGAATTTGATCAGGGTGTGTTTTAGTTTGTTTGTATATTTCGTATTGTTCTAGTGTGTTGAGTTTTTGGTTCTTGGGTTGTATGTGTAGGATTTTCATGTCCGTATTTATGTTATTGTATGTACGGTTAGCATTGGTTATGTGATCGGCATATGTAGATGTATTGTGTCCTCTGGTTATTGCTTTAATGTGTTCTTTGTAGCGTGTTCAGAATGATCTGCCTGTCTGTCCTATGTAGAACATCTACATACGCCGATCACATAACCAATGCTAACCATACATACAATAACATAAATACGGACATGGAAATCCTACACATACAACCCAAGAACCAAAAACTCAACACACTAGAACAATACAAAATATACAAACATACTAAAACACACCCCGATCAAATTCTTAACACACAGATCAATTTCAGTACACACACACTATTTGACTCCACTCTTCAACACCTTTCAACAATCAAACACACCCACATAACAGGCAGAGAAGTTCGAGATGACGCCGTGATCTAGTAGGCTCTGAGGATGGTGCGTGAAGCACTGAAACAGCTGTAAGCCGCACAAATCTTACATAATTAACACGAGTAAGTCCACTAGTTAATCAATTGATTATATTCAAGTGTTAAAAGTAGTGTACACAAGATTCAAAATGAATTATTGAATAAAGCATGTAGCTTTCCTTGCTGATCTGTTATAGTCGATATACTTTGCAGGTGGCAGGGATACACAGAGCATCCGATTCCAACACATCGTGAGATTCAGCAGTGCCTAGTGAATATCGGGGACAAGCCTTCGTCTTTCGTGGGCTCTTGTCAGTGGATAGGCTCCACTGAAGTCAGCTTCTGTCTGGAGTCTATGTTAGGAATCACGTCGAGAATATTATCGGTCAACTCTGGGGAGGAGATGGGCAATCTGGGTGGTGAGCTATCCTTCCACTTCAAGCACGATGGTACTCCTGTCATGATAGGTAAGAGGTCATATCGTCACTTAGTGTATTGTAGAACTGCAAAACATGTTATATGCATGCATATTTTCTTTTCAATTGGGTTTATATTCTTTCTTTGTTGTACTAGTTTGGTTGTATAAATGCTTCTACTTGTCATTTGATCTTCCAACTCCAACTGGAATACTTGTTTGGGATACTAAATGCAGTATTACATGGGCTATTCCATCTCAAATTGACCGAAATATAGAGAAAATTGACCTTGCAATTTTTAAATACAATGAAACTTTTTCTGTCCATTGACAGCTGTGATACAATGCTTTATGCAAAGTTTGAGGCATCAGAACTTCATAGTGTTTAAATTAAAAATATTTGAATTTATCGTATTTTCATAAAATTAGCAACTTTAAGCTTTTATGGCTCCGAAACCCTTTCACCCAATGATTATTTTGATGCAGAGAAATTAAAGTTTATATTGACACATAAACAGTTTTTCTTACTTTTTATGGAAATGGAGAAATTTAGATTTTTCTTCATTATGACGCCTTTGACCATGAAAAAATATTTTTAAAATATATGATTAGATTCTGCATTGAAAGTACAAATAAACAAATTTTTTTACTGGTGCACCGTTGTTAAGAAAATATTGAAAATATCAAATAAAGAAAATAAATAGTACGCGTGTGAAGTAACCAACTGACTGTGAGGCGGGAGCTAGCCAAGACAAGCAAGGCCAGGAGACAAACACATGATGTTTGGTCTAGTAGCGTATAGCTGGTCTAGCTTTATCACAAGTTTTCATAAACACAGGAGTAAAATGACGCCCAACGCTTGCTTATCTTCATCTCTTGGCCAGTGCGTGCTGTACTGCGCCGCTCAAGTCTAGGCGTGTGAAAATAATTTATTTAACACCCTCGAAACTTATTGCCGTGACACTAAGCAAACAATGCCGAATCCCACTTAATAATGCAAGGTTTTTTTCATTATTTTTTTACATTTTTACAAATTGGCAAAAAGCCTAAAAGTAAGTAAAATCAGATTATCTGTCTCTCTGTATACAATAAAAATAAGGATTACTTCTTAACATAACCTACCAAATGTCGGCTTCAAAATGAGCTCCCGTTCAATGTTCTGCAGCAAATGGTTCCAGAGTTCTGAGCGCTGAAAGAGGCTTGTTTTTATAAAATACGTTAAATTTGTCGCTCAATAGTACGAAAACCGTTTGACTTTCGATAGTATATTTTTGAAAATGCACTGTCCTCAGCACCTTCTATAAATAGGGAAAAAATTAGAGTATTAAAAGAATGCGAGGTTTTTTACTGATCGATTTCATATGGAATAGCCCACATATATGTTGAGTTCTTAGTTACTGAAATCCTGTCAGTTACACTGAGGTATGGAAATGTTGGTCTGTTATAAAATCCCTTAACCACCTACAAAAGAACTATTAACCTCCAAAGAATTCTTTCGTCGGAAATAAAAAATTCTCTGCTCTATTAAGTATAACTCGCACCCAGTTTCGGGAATAATACTACAATTGCGTTGCTTTGAATGTTTTATTTTTGCTTCAGTTTACAAAATATGGAGAGTATGGATCTGTGATAAGATAAGTAATTAACGAAGGGCATATTATTTTCTCTTTATATGGAGTGACATTCTGGAATTTATCTCAGTTCAGACACTATGGTTCACCCAAAGTGTATTGTGCGTGTTCACTTTAATATTGGAGAACTCATGATTACAAATCAAACGAGTGGTTGCACAGGTCTGTAGCTGGTCTTGATGCCGGGATATTACTTAGGTAATAGTTTGTTACAGTAAGCATGTGAAATTCTGTCATTTTTTTGTTTCACCATGGATCCCAGAACGGATGCCCATACTTGGAAAGACTTTGTACATTAAGAATCATTCTTATGTGCTGAACAAAGATCACATTTTCGCAATTTTACAACCAATAGAGGAAGAAGTCCATTGCTACTGTTTGTGACAGTTCACAATACGTGCTAATATTACTTAATGTTTTACATAGTTCATTTCTACTGTTCTGCTCAGTGGCAGATCTTTCACTGCAAAACCAGCATACTCCAATCTTTCCTATTTTCTGCCTTCCCCTTTGTCTCCACATATGATCTATACGTGGTACAGTCATTAAGTTCTAATACTGTGCGCATAGTGGCATTGTGCACTATAGCGCATAGGTGGCGCCATGGTATGATACCTTGTCAGTTAGTCTCTCGAACCCAACAAGAGACAGTTGAGTGCATGCACTGTAAACAGAACTACGGTCTTTGTTGTGATGGTGATTTGAATGCGCGCATCGGAACTCGAGTATGTTGCAGTTTGAGCAACGGGCAAACGTCACGTTGTCAGAAATTAGGCGAAACTGCTATAACAGATCATAACTGGAGACGAAACATGGTGTTTCCTTTACGATCCGCAACTGAAGCAACAATCCGCCACCTGGAAAACGCCATTATTTCCACGACAGAAAAATCCGCAACAAGACAGGTCAAAAGGCAAGGTGATGCTTTAACAGTTTTTTTATTCAAATGGAATTGTTCACATAGAATTCATCCCACAAGGTGCAGCTGTAGACAAGATCCTCTACAAAGAGATTCTTGGCCGTTTAAGCAATTCAATTCGTCGTAAGCGTCCTGAGCTTTGGCATAGGAAGAATTGGCTGTTGCTACACGACAACGCCCCTGCACATCGCTCCATCCTTGTCCAAGAGGAACTTGCAAGGCAACAGGTTGCTGTTTTGCCACACTCTCCGTACTCACCTGATCTCGCACCATGCGATTTTTTTTCTCTTTCCCCTCATGAAATCAATCCTACGAGGGCGTAATTTTTATGCGGCCGAAAAGGTCATGACTGCCACAAGAGAAGCCGTACGGCATCTTCCTGCCAACATCTTTCAGCGGTGCTTCCAGCAGCTACACCAACGTTGGCAGACGTGCATAGCGGCCAGCGGCGACTATATTGATGGAGGATGTCGATCTGTTTAAGTGTACGCCGTATCACGCGGCATCTTCTGAGACATCCAGATTCTTGTGGGTGCCTACCTTTCAGGCGTCAGTGTCAGAACTTAATGACTGTACCACGTATATCTTAATGTCATCTATCATCTGATATCTTCTTCTGCCCCAAACTCTTCTCCCGTCCACCATTCCTTCCAGTGCATCCTTTAGAAGGCAGTTTCTTCTGAACCAGTGACCCAACCAATTCCTTTTCTTCTTCCTGATCAGTTTCAGCATCATTCTTTGTTCACCCACTCTTACCAACACAGCTTCGTTTCTTATTCTGTCTGTCCATTTCACATGCTCCATTCTTCACCATATCCACATTTTAAATACTTCTAGTTGCTCTCTTTACTTCATCGTAATATCCATGTTTCTGCCCCTTACAATGCTACATTCCACACAAAGCACTTCACTAGTCTTTTCCTTAGTTCTTTTTCCAGAGGTCCGCAGAAGATGCTCCTTTTTCTATTAAAAGCTTCCTTTGCCATTGCTATCCTCCTTTTGACTTCCTGGCAGCAGCTCATGTTACTGTTTATAGTACACCCCAAGTATTTGAAGCTGTCCACTTGCTCTACTGCCTTATTTAGAATTCGTAAGTTTACCTTCTTTACTTATCTTCCTATGACCATGCTCTTCGTCTTGTTGCATTTATCTTCATTCCATACTGCTCACAGCTGTATTTAGCTCCAGTAGCATAATAGGCTATAAATTATGTATACATATGTATGTATTTATTCACACTGCAATGAGTATATACCCGGTGGCAGTGGTAACTAATTATACTCAATAAAGACAATAATAAACACAATTAATAATAATACTAATAATTAATACTAACAATAATTAATAATAATAATAATAATAACAGGGAACATCCTAAATTAAATGAAGCACGATCAGTTAAAATAACATTTAAAGTAAATCTAATTTGTGCCTTAAACCTATGATCGAACTAAAATCCACGAGTGTGATATGTTCATATCTACACAAGTACCTTTCAACACTACACTCATTTCGCTGTCAACTCACTCACTGCACTGGAACTACGACACATTTCACTGATTCTATCCTGATTTCACTAACACTTCAAAATCATTTCACTGTTCAAATACTTTGCACTGCCACTATAAACTATAAAGTTTCACTGACAGGAACACGTTTCACTTACTCAACACACTTCACTGACACAACACACTTCACTGACACAACATAATTCTTCACTGATAGAACACTTCAATAACAAAATATCAATTACACCCTTTAAATACTGTGTATAATTATCGTCTATTAGTAAAGTCCTTAAGCCTATTTTTAAATACATTTTTGGTTGTTGGTAAAGCCTTTAGTAAGTCTGCAGGTAAAGCATTCCAGTCCCTGATAGTACGATTGAGAAAAGAAAACTTTCCAGTGTCCATGCTCTGTCTTCTTTCCCTCAATTTATAAGAGTGGTCGTTCCTTGAAGAGTAATTTGGCGGCTGCAACCTATTTTTTATTTCTCTTTAGGCTCACCTCTGTATGTTTTGAACATCGCGCATAATCGAATTCGCGTTCTCCGGTCCGTGAGTGTGTCCCATTTTAATGGTGAATTTTTCCGACAATACTTAAGAGCCCGTTTTTTAATCTTTTCCAGTGACTTAATATGTTCTAGTCTGTAAGGATCCCAACATGCAGCACCATATTCCATTACTGGACGTACTAGTGATTTATATGCAATCTCTTTGGATTTATCAGAGCCTATAGACAGTAAAACCTCGTTAATATGCTGCCACGTATGATGCTTTCCCATTCCTTACGCTTTTTTTTTTTTACGGTCCCTGGATATTCCATATAATATAATCCTGCATAATTTTACCCTCTTGTAATGCTTCCAAATCCCTCTTATAGTATTTTCTTCGGGTCAGAAATGAGTGAAAATTTCGTATACAGTAAAGTGCGAAACTTGTAACATTTTAAAATCAAGGTGAAGAAATATGTTGCTGTGACTGTACTGATGGTCGTTGCACCACAAATGCAAGAAAAAAATTTCATCCTTTACCTGAAAAAAACCCTTCGGTGTTCACTGTTGATAGTTGCACTTGCCAGTACTTTCCTTTGTATGAAAGAATTTAATATTCAAAAGTCTCCCTGTAAATACATTCCTCTCCTTTCTGTAAAATTTAATCATCCTGTGAATACTCTGGAGTGTGCAGTAAGTTTGATAGTGCAAAATGGCATACCGTAATAACCTGTGAAGAGAATGTCCCTTTCATAATGGATGATGACGATGATTGGGCTCCAGTACAAGAGAATTTGGGGGAAGTTAACATGGAGGATTTTGTGGTAGTTGACAATGGTCTAGTGACCTCAGAAATCCACGGTGTTGACGACATGATTGCGGACCATGCTGCCACTACCAACGAAGTTGAAGACAGTGATGAGGAAATTGAATCTGCAGAGGAAAGTGTCCCCACACCAAACAAAGAAGCTTTCGGAGAAGTAAATGTGCTTCGAAAATACATCAGTATTGCTCCTTGCAGTGTATGAAGTGAAATTTTCTGTAGTTATTTGAACCGCATAGAAAATGTTATTCTTAATAGTAGCACAAACACACAGCAAACAACAAGCTGTAACTAAGGCACAATAAAATATGTTCCCTTAGAAGTTGTTTTTAATTTTTTCCCCATTTCATATATCATTTCCCGTCTATAGCGCTTTCTCGCATATTACGCTTGAAGATCACAATCCCTTGACGAGTGCATTAACGGGGTTATACTGTATTTAAAACTATTTCATTACGTTGAAGAATGAATATTTTATGGAGCTCATCTTATCAGAATTTCTGTAGTTTCTTTGTTAATTTTATTTTACATTAAGTTGCAAGAAAACAAACCAATAAATAAGTTATTGTATTGTTAGGTAACTGATCTTTACAGTTATTGATCCACTACATTATAGAGCATTGTTTAAATGATTTTTAACAGACTGTTAGTTATATTACGTTTATTGTATTGTATTTATTAACATTCCATGGTATTCGTACATCACTTCAGAGCTAGAATATGGAACATGTAAAAAAATGTTAATAGTACTACAAAGTCTTAATTATAGTCACAGTCTAGTTTAAATATATACAGAAGAGTTTTACAATGCATTAGTATAACATAAGGAGTTAGTATCGATACAGAAATATTCATGCAGCACTGTCGAATGTTATAAATTCACATACAGAATAGAAGGCGTGAGAAATTAGGTACTCCTGTATTTTTTATATTCCCTTAGTAAAAAGAAAAAGATTACTGTCTTCTTATTGCAGAGACTTCCTGGACTCTACTGTAAAGATCATTGATTACATAAACATGAACATGAATACACTTCTGCAGCTGTAGTGCATTTCATGGTATCCATAAGAAGGAGAGAAACTTTCCATCTTCATTAAAAGAGTAACAATAAAGACTTCTTCCTTAGGAAGAGTACACTACTCTCTTGTACAGTAGTGGCAAAAAACCGGGACCAACCCTTGTAGCTGATTTCAGAGCCTTGTTCAATCCAGAACACGATAGATTGGTAACTAAGACTTTCGTGGTTCGAATCCTGGCTGGGAAAGAAACTTTTTTTTTGTTCCTCATTCAAATTTATTCCCAATATTTTTCGATAGCTGGTAAAATTCATGTTCTGGAAATAATAAGTTAATTAAGTAGTAAAATATCGCTGCAATCGAAAAGTATTGGGAATAAATCTGAATAAGGAACAAAAAAAAAGTTTCCTTCCCAGGCAGGACTCGAACCACGAAAGTCTTAGTTACCAGTCTATCGTGCTCTGGAGTGAACAAGGCTCTGAAATCAGCTACAAGGGTCAGTCCGGTTTTTTTTTTTTTTTGCCACTACTGTACATGTAACGATGATATGTGATCTGTTTCTTTAACCTGCCTTTAGGGTTGTATGTTACTTTCCCATTTTATTGCAAGACAATACATGGACAAGTATTTTTTAACAGATTCCAATTAATCGAAGTAATTATTTGGGAAATGCCTGTTATTATTCGGTTGAGAAGTTTTTGTCATTCAGTCTGCTCTGGAAAAAGCTGAAAGTTAGATTTTATAAAACAGTTATATTACCGGTTGTTCTGTATGGTTGTGAAACTTGGACTCTCACTTTGAGAGAGGAACAGAGATTAAGAGTGTTCGAGAATAAGGTGCTTAGGAAAATATTTGAGGTTAAGAGGGATGAAGTTACAGGAGAATGGAGAAAGTTACACAGCACAGAACTGCACGCATTGTATTCTTCACCTGACATAATTAGGAACATTAAATCCAGACGTTTGAGATGGGCAGGGCATGTAGCACATATGGGTGAATCTAGGAATTCATATAGAGTGTTAGTTGGGAGATCTGAGGAGAAAAGACCTTTGGGGAGGCCGAGACGTAGATGGGAGGATAATATTAAAATGGATTTGAGGAAAGTGGGGTATGATGGTAGAAACTGGATTAATCTTGCTGAGGATAGGGACCGATGGCGGGCTTATGTGAGGGCGTCACTGAACTTTCGGGTTCCTTAAAAGCCATTTGTAAGTATTATTTTGATGTATTGTTTGTGGTCTCGTGTTTTTCTACTTCTTCCTCTACTTTTCATATGCATCTTGCATGAATATGGTAGCTTGTAAGGCATGTTCTTTCACTTGGAATTTTTCTGCATAAAATGGTTATTTTGGCTCTTCTACAAATAGATACATTTTTTTTTAACTTCAGACTGCAGTCTTTGAAAACTTGAGTTGTGAGTTTGTCATATTAGTCTTTTTCGTCATCTTTTTTTCTGAATATCTGCTCATACACACTGTTTTCCTTATTTGTAACATTATATTATAGACATACTGTATATTCTAATGTCGACATCTTAGCTCTCCACTCTGTACTCTGAGAAATAGCCTTATTGTTGCAATCCCGAGAAAGGAATTTATTTATGGGGAAACTATAATCTGCTTATTGGTTAATTGGATTATGGACAATCAGGATTCTGTCATATGTTATTGTTCATGTACTTGCCTTGGGCTGAATATAGTGCAATGTTAGGACCTCTTGCTAACTTTTATAGAAGTACTAGTGGCTTGTGCAGCAAATGCTGCAAACTTAGGTCATTAGATGTTCATATAAAATTTTTCAGATTTATTTTCAATGAAGAATACCAGACATTTTGAAAGTTATTTGCTTCCATAACAATGAAACAAACTCCCTCTGAATGGTTTTTTTATGCCAAATACTTTTTCTTGAACCTGTCCACCTTCAGTTTTTGAGTTTCAGCGCGTAAACGCAAGTAACAATGTCAAGACGATCAGTGGGTTTTTCATGTGGGAGTAAAGCAATAGCTATTTCAGGTCATTGTGGATTGTAGGTGAAAGTTAAAAAAAGTCAAGTTTGCTACGCTTTCTAACAATAGATATGGCATCTTAGTATAGCTGCTCTATGAAGAGCTGGAAATTTAGAGGGTAAAATCATTTTATCCTGCTAAGAGATCTTGCTGAAATGATCGGGAAACTACAAAATTTTGTAGGCCTCTTATTTTATCAGTAAGTAATACCTTTTGGTTTTTCCTTAGCAACTGTAATTTTTGTGCTCTCTCGAGCCAATACTGAAGAGAATGATGCATATAAATATCTATATTCACACTGTCATTAAGTATATGAAAAAGACCCAACCCCACTTGATTAATAACTATAAAAATATTTTATTTTTAATAACAATATTATTTTATGTAAGTTTTGTAGTTTATATAATAGCCGCCACTCAGTAAATTATAGAAATGAAGATCTAATTTAAGATATTCTCTACATCTACTTATATAACCCAAAAACATTTCACTTTCATATCATCAGTATCGCATTAATATGTATAATTAATGAAAAATAGTCGCATCATGGCATTAACTATAATAAAATTTCATTTCTAATGGTAATAATGTCATCAAACCACCTCAAGTTTTATAGATTTTAATATCCAATACACAGCTGTACTCAGAAAATTACATACCGCAGAATCAGATCTGTAAAAAATTTTTAGTAAATCTTGAAGTTTTAATAACCAATTGAATTTGAACTCTAAATATGTCAGCAATCCTGCAGTTCATGGCCTTCGTGTAAGAGCCTATTGTTTATTGTAGTGTGTGTTTTGTTTTATTCTGAAATGCAATTAGTTCTCAAAACTGACGAAAGATGGATTTTGGAAAATAGGAAAATAACATAGAAAAATTGACATTTCACTGAAAACTACTATTTTTCTGAAAAACTTTGGGTCATTTATTAAAATCCGTTCAGCAGTTTTCTCGTAATTTCCATTACCAGTTCAAATTATATATATATATATATATATATATATATATATAGATTTCGATCAGTACTTAGCTTCCTTTTCCAGTCTTGTATATCTCATAGGCAACAACACAGAAAAGAACTAACATACAAAAAGCAAAACACTTTCTTCTCATTATAACTAAAGATTTCCTGTTATGAATATTTCACGTGGGCTATGCATGTTTGGTGTCATGACATCTAGAAAATCCACCATATGGAATGTTAATGATTAACAGTTGAAGGATAAACTTTGATTCCCTCCTTGGCCCCCTGCAAGGTGACAGCTGTGACATTGGTTTGCAGGGGGTGGCGTTCTGGCACATACCATTCTTGGAGTGGACTTCAATAAGAACACTGGAGAACTCAAGTTCCTGATCTTGGATCCCCACTACACAGGAGGTGAAGATCTGCAAGTGATCCAGGGGAAGGGGTGGTGTGGTTGGAAGGGTGTTGACTTTTGGAATAAGACAGCGTATTACAATTTATGTTTACCTCAGCGGCCACGGTGTGTGTGAATAGTGATTGTCTTCATGCCAAAAGTGTAATAGATATTTTGTCTATAAATTTTTGGCTATTCTTGGTGTGGGTAAAAGATGTGAATTATATCTCTGTGTCTTGATGTTGTATTTTTATTCGAGAAAAAAAGTGTTCATATTAAAGAATTATTTAATGTTGTTAAATTTATTATTTTTAGATTGCAATCTTCGATTTATTTTTAAATATTATTTATCTATTTTATAAGCTCAAGAAGAGATTGACACATTTGAGAGAAGACATATTTGCTAGCTGAAACAGACTATGTGGTCTAAATTTCGTGAAAGAAGAATGATGATTAAGGACCGGATTTTTATGTAATAATAATAAATTTAGCTTCCCTTCTGAAAAGGTTGCCAGATTTGACAAAGCGTATTACATATAATTTGGAAACACACCTAAAAGGTAAAATGATATATATTTGAAACGATTAGGGAATCGAATATGCAAAATGTCAGAAAAATTTACACCTAAGTAGCGTTTGTGCTCATTTACAGTTAAGAAATGGGGGGGGGGGGGGGGAATATCATCAGATAGGTTAGAATGATTTGAATGCCATATGCCGCGAGAAAAATAATAGTATTGATTGGCATTGATATCTAAACCAATCAACAACCATCGGTTAAGATAACTTGAATCACTCCCATACGAATGATTTCTCAATATCTGAACCGATCCTTTGAGGGCACTAATGGCTATTTCCTTCACAATGCTGTGTGTTAGGCCCAGGTTTTTACGTTTGTTGGCAAAGAAGGAGGGTATGGTACCACGTGCTCCCACCATCAGACCTATTACATCAATTTGGGACAGGCTATATTTATCTTTATAGAACGGGATTGTTGGTTCATAGACCCGTTTCTTTTCACTGTCCACCTCATGCGGTTGATCTGCATGTGTCTCAAATCTGATGGTGGGATCGAGAATGTATGCCGAGTTGTTCTTAATGGCAATGATATCAATTCGCCGAACACTTCCTTGTGTGGCTAGTCCCTGCACCTCTTGATGGATTGTAAATCCTACTTCCTTCAGTGCCTCAGCCAGCATAGAACGGACAGCATGGTGACGGATGTTGCGAAGGGCCTCACTATAGGGGCAGAAGCCAAGGATATGGGGAAGAGTTTCAATCTTGCTGAGACAGCGCCTACAGCGGGTACCATCCTGACTTCTACCCGGTACAGCTCGGACCGGAGCAACATAGCCTACCATTTTAAGGGCGTCTATCCATTCAAGGTGTGAAATATGTACATATTTATGTAAGAAAAATAAGCTGAATATGTACCAAAATATGTAAAATCATGAAAATATTTAATATCAATATCTGGCAGGTATAGGATAGGTAAGACTCTCCAGTTGTGATTTCATAGAGCACCCGACTTTTTTACCGAACACTTGACACATTACTATTTTTCCATCTGTAGTGAAAGCTTCATCCATTGCAATCCATGATTTTATTTTTATCGTTAGGGTTGAAGATACAGGGGCCATTTTAGTTACTTAAAAGCAATAGATAAACTTTATAGGTATTGTAAGTACTAAGACTAGAGAACTGAGTGAAATGAATAACACAACAGTACTGCAAGCACTGTTTTGCTTTACTGGATTAGGAGAAAATAAGAGGAGATGTGGGACACATGCATTTTAGCTGCTCTCTGTAAGAAACAACTACCTACTAAAACCTCTAACTATAGGCATTTACAAACTGTTATTTGAAAAGTGACATTTCTGTCTCATTCAGAAGGGTAGGATTATTTCAGCTGAGAACCATACTTTCTAATTTCTCGGAAAATACCATTTCCGTATAGGTCTACTAAATTTAAAATAAAGAGGTCAAGCAGTAATGGTACTTGTCACACCTAAGAAGGCTTTTATTCATTTTTACTTCTCTGGAAGGAAAAAAAGAACTTCTGCTGGGGAAGTTTACAATTTGAAATTCACAGATTTAAAAAGCCTTCCCCAGCAGAAGTTTCTTTTTTTCTTTTCAGAGAAGTAAAAATGAATAAAACCCCTAAATATGTAGATTTATGTAATACCAAGCCATAATATGTAATGTGGGGTAAATATGTAAAAATTAGTATCAAATTTTAATATATTAATGGTAATTATAAGATTCGCAAAGATTAGTAATTTATATACGGTTAAGTTGAAAGGAATATAATATTGTGAATTTTATTAGTAACAACAATGTAATTTATTCGTCACAACAATAATTCCTTTCTACAATTCACCTTAAACGCTCTCGTCAACAATTGGATCTTCACTCAACACAGTATTCGTTATAGCACTCCACCGACGACAATGACAATTTACTTGGACTATTACGCACAACAATGAACTGTTAATCTTAACTAATATTTACAAAGCACTATTTACAAATCAGAACTACCATTTCTCAGTTCACAGTTCTTCTATCTCAGTCACTCGAGTTCACAGTATCTCGAACCACAGACCTTCAGAGACAGTTCATTGTACTCGAACTCGGGTCCCTCCAACTGCGGTCCACTGCACTCGAACTCAGGTCTCTCCAACTGCGGTCCACTGCACTCGAACTCAGGCCTTCGGCTGCTGACGCAGTTGCGGACGCACACTCGAGTCGAACTCCGGTACACAAGACTGGCTTCCTTGCTCTGGCTTTCTCACTGACTGGCTGACTAATCAACTGAAAACTGCTGTCGTTCCTTCGCGTCCGTAATTTATAACCACAGCGACGTAGCCTCGAAGGTTCCACGCGTCTCTAGAGATGGCACTCCAGAAAAAGCCAGAGCCCTCTCCTCTCTACCAGCACCAGATGCGCGCGCACTCTCGCTCCACTCTCTCGCCGCGTTGGCCCTTTCCCCTCTTCGCCGCGCGCCATTCCTCCGTGCTCCGCGCGATCTGCTTTCTTGCGGGACGCTGGTCGTGAGTTCGAATCTCACGTCGCTGTCACAATATGTAATTACATAAAAATCCGGTCCCTGATGATGATGATGATGATGATGATGATGATGATGATGATGATGATGATGATGATGATAAGGAGGAGGAGATATAGAGTAATTGCTTTAAATCACAGTAGTGCTTTTTACAGTGTAATCAGGAAAGGGGTTATTTACTTTGACATTAGATAGTATTTATCATAATAAGGAAAAAAATTGTTTTCAAGAAGACACATTTCGATACAATTTAGTTTCTTATGTAATCACATCAGTTACATTCCTTTTTACATTACACTTCACGAAATACTGAAATCAGAAGTAAACACTGAAATAGTGAAACAATTGTCTTTAGAGACAATTAATATTAGGTACCCTCCACAAAACTGGCTTCATTTATACACCGACGGATCCTTGATCTCCAGAGAACAAGGTGCCGGTGCAGGTGTTACGTGCTGTCTCTTCTCACTTTATAGATCTCTTGGATATGGAACAACAAGTTTTGATGGTGAAATCATTGCAATAAGTGAAAGTCTCAGGAATCTTCTATGCCACATCAGTAAATTTAAGAATGCAGTTATATTGTCAGACTCCAAAGCAACTATTCTATCAATAGTCTCTAGACACACACCTTCATCTCAAACAGCAGAAATAACTAAAATGCTCTCTCAATTAATACCACTCAATAAAAGAATTGTATTCCAATGGATACCATCCCATTGTGGAATCCTAGGAAACGAGAATGCGGATGCTTTAGCAAAGAAGGGCAGCACTGCTACTTACAGACCTGTTACTAAATCTACGTATTACTCTGTGAAAAGATTTATTAAATCTACATACTTAGACTTCAACAAACAAAATTTGCTAACACAATCTCAAGGGGAAAAATGGAACTCTCTGCATCATAATCCACAGTTAATTCCCGATTTACCACGAAAATCGTCTGTAGCTGCATTTAGATTGGCAACAGGCCATGATTAACACCTGCATAGAATTGGAATATATATCAGTCCCATTACTGCCCATTGTGCAACTGAAACCAAGAAATGGATTCGGAACACCTCAAAATCTGTGCTTCAGTGGCTGACCATGATAATATCTTTGAAAAATATTGGAGTGCAAGAGGTCAAATGACTTTATTGTCAAACTCCTGGCATTAGAAAACAACAACAACAACATTACTCTTCACATCGCATTACATTATTATAAGGTTATGGATTATCGCTAGTCTTATTTATCATCTGCATCAACAGAATAATAAAAGATTGAAGGCAAATATGATGTACAGTAGAGGCAAAAAAACTGGACCAACCCTTGTAGCTGATTTCACAGCCTTGTTCACTCCAGAACACGATAGACTGGTAACTAAGACTTTAGTGGTTCGAATCCTGCCTGGGAAGGAAACTTTTTTTTGTTCCTTATTCAAATTTATTCCCGATACTTTTCGATTGTAGCGATATTTTACTACTTAATTAACTTATTATTTCCAGAACATGAATTTTACCAGCTTATTTTATAATGGGTTTCGAAATGGGGTACGTCAGTAGTCGAAACTACAACAATTTCAATAGATTACTCGCTATCTTGTGAATGCGGGTATGGCATGCACAGTGGCTCATTTCAGGGACTTTGATTATTCTGTCGGTCCAGTTTTTTTTTTGCCACTACTGTACATACATATGAGCTATTCCATCTCAAATCGACCGAAATATAGAGAAAATTGATCTTACAATTTCTAAATACTATGAAACTTTTTTTCGTACGTAGAGAACTGTTATACAATGCTTTGTGCAAAGTTTGAGGCATCAGAACTTCATAGTGTTTACATTAAAAATATTTAAATTTATCTATTTTCATAAAATTAGCAACATTAAACTGTTGTAGCCCCGAAACTCTTTCACTCAATGATCAAAATCATGGTTTATTTTGACTTTTTATGAAAAGGGAGAAATTTACATTTTTCCTCATTAAGACGTCTTTGGCTAGGAAAAGATATTTTAAAAATATATAGTTAGATTTCGCATTGAAAGTACAAATAAACACACATTTTTTACTGGTGCACCGTTGATAAGAAAGTATTGAAAATATCAAATAAAGAAAATAAATAGTACGCGCGTGTGAACTAACCAGCTGACTGTGAGACGGGATATAGCCGAGATAAGTAAGGCCAGGAGACAAACACGTAATGTTTCGTCTAGCAGTCATGGCTGTGCTAGCTTTATCACAGGTTTTCATAAACACAGGAGTAAAATGACGCCCAACGCTCGCTTATCTTCACTCTCGGCCAGTGCGTGCGGTACTGCGCCGTTTAAGTTTAGGCGTGTAAAAATAATTTATTTAATACCCTCGAAACTTATTGCCGTACCAGTAAGCAAACAATGCCGAATCCCTCTTAATAATGCAAAGTTTTTTCTCAATATTTTCTTACATTTTTACAAATTGGCAAAAAACCTAAAAGTAGGTAAAATAAGATTATCTGTCTCTCTGTGTACAATAAAAATAAGGATTACTTCTTATCATAACCTACCAAATGTCAGCTTCAAAATAAGCTCTCGTTCAATTTTCTGCAGTAAATGGTTCCAGAGTTGTGAGCGCTGAAACAGGCTTGTTTTTATAAAATACGCTAAATTTGTCGCTCAATAATATGAAAACCGTTTGACTTTCGATAGTATATTTTTGAAAATCCACTCCCCTTAGCACCTTGTATAAGTAGGGAAAAAATTAGAGTATAGAATAAATGCGAGGTTTTTTACTGATCGATTTCATATGGAATAGCCCATACCAATTAACAGAAATCTGAAACTGGATTCAATTGCTTTCTTGCTGACAATTTGGCCCTTTTAGCAATTTCAGCAGATTACCTACAAAGTCCTTTATAATTTACAGATAGAAACGGCCAAATCAAGGGTTGGTCACTGAGTACAGATGGATTGTAAAATGGTTCTCTAAGACAAACTTCAAAGTGTGCAATTCAGTTATCTCGTTCTTTTTTTTTTTTTTTTTTTTCTCGAAATAACTTGGTTAAATGTGCTCCTTTACAATTTAAACACTTGTGTAATCTTCCGTGTAAGTTATGCTTGACACTCTGCAATATCTTAGCAATTATTATTTCTTGTTTCTTCTTCTATGCATTCTTTATGCTCTTCTGTAGTACATGGACGATTCCGGAAGACTTTGGACTATAAATAGCCCCATACACTCAGGTCTGGAGATCTTGCTGGCCAAGTGATTTCTCCAAATTTTGAAATCAATCGACTAGAAAACATGGTTCTGAGGGTAATCAAGCTTTCTCTTGTATGTGCCATTGCACCATCTTGTTGAAAGAGAGAATTATTTATCTTCCAAGAGTCGTTCCGGAAATATCCAATACCAGAGGCTGTCTCACTGCTGAGCAAGTCGGACTTCTTGCCATTGCAGTTCAGTGTTCTCGGGCATTCGAACAGAATGTGTAATACTGCCACGAAATGATGAATTAACACTGCAATGAACACGAAAATTACTAACCCATTTTAAAATTGTACTCCATTTTGGTATCCTCCATGTCATGGAATTTGAAACTCAGCTATGAAATTTCTTTGTGTTGCTTTCGGCTTTAAAAAACTTCTCCACAGAAAATGCCCGTTGGTTTACTGAAAAATATGGCATGATTCATCAAATTGCGTAACACAGAAAATTAATTGGTAAGAATATGATATTCTACAAGTCTAATTTTTCACGTAAAGCTCCCTGTGAAGCAGACTTGAATAATTTCAAGGGAAAAATTGTTTCGGGGTCGGGTATCGATCCCGGGACCTCTTGTTGAATGTACCAGCGCTCTACCAACTCAGCTATCCAGGAACTCCACCCGACACTGTCAATTTTTCCCCTTATATCCACACAACTCGAGTGGGCTGACAAGATGCCAGAGACCCACATCGAGTGCACACAAACTCTGTCATCGATGGGCGAATCACCATCAACAGTGACATATGCCTTCTTTTCATATGAACTGTGTGGAGAGATTGGGGATTTAACCCAGGCATATTGGTACACAAACTATAGTCCCGTCGCTCTAATTTCCGGCAGCCAATCGCGTTGCAAGTCGGCTACATTTAAACGTGTGCGTCTTGTGATTCGCTGAGGAAGACGTTATTCATTTCTTATGGCTCGATAAATACTTAATATAATCGCCCGCCATTTTGGGTCTTTCGTTGGCGTTCGCAGAAAGCACACGAAGACGTTATTTACCGCTCAATTATTTGTTGAATTACAGTGCGTTTGATTTATTATCATAGGAGCTACGAAATGATAATGTTTAACGGTGTGGCAAATAGATTCCTCGTATGGTAGCTCGACAACGAAAGAACAAAAATGGCGAACGATAGTACCTACCTAGACTTTATAGAGCCTTCCCTTCCTAAGACGTAAGCAAAGAGGAGGAGTCACGCCGCGAATAACAGCGTCGCGACTATAGTGATTAGAAGTCGTGCACCTCCAAATTTACACGAAAATCTCTGATTTCACCGGGAATCGAACCCCTGGCTGGCTAGTCTGGAGGCAGACACACTACCACAGAGCTAACTCGGCGACATTTATTATTATTATTATTATTATTATTATTATTATTATTATTATTATTATTATTATTATTATCATTGTCGTAATTCTTGATGGATTGCATATTGAAATTAGTAAATACCGTAACAGATTTTTTTTTTAAATAAGTAAGGATTCATTGTTTGTGTGAACTTTATTCGCCTCTCCTACCACTAGTCAGATGGCTATGTTCATAGTTTCCGAGAAGCGAGACTATCAAAAGATCTTTTTCGACTACGAGTTCAGCAATATCCGAGCAAAGACTTAAAGCCCGCTTCAACTTAGCGGAATCGAATCAAACAGAATTTCTCTTCACAATGTATTTAAATGTAAACTAGCAGAAAACGGTGCGTCGAATCGAACGGAACAGAATTTCTTGTTTCGGGATGATCGTAAGTTCTCGGGAACCCTTCGATAAAAAACAAATGAACCACATCCATTCTTGGCGGCTTAATTTGTTTACTATTGGAAGTTATTGCAAAATCACAATTTAAAATGAACAAAAGTTAATAAATTTTGTGCAGAATTATCCTCTTTTGTATGACAAAACATAAAAGTACTGTTCGGTTCGATTCCATTAGAGGTGAGCGACAGCAGACTTCTGCCTTCAATTTGATTCGGTTTGATGCCGCTAAGTGGGAGCAGATCTTTAGTCAATTGTTTTACATAGATATACAGTACATAAGGATAGTGCTGAAAGTTGAAGTTAGAAGATTTTTGTGACGAATGTATAGGAAGAAGTGCAGCCAGAAGGTACACATTTGCAACACGCTCTGCTACATAATGGTGAGTCCACGTTATATTATCTGTTTCTATTTTAGAAAGGAATCAAGTTGACAAGTTAAAAAAGTTTACATAATTATGACTCTCTGTTTAATTACTACTGGGGAGACTGATTTATATAGAACAGCTATGCAAGCCACCGGCGTGGCTCAGTCGGTTAAGGCATTTGCCTGCTGGTCTGAAGTTGTGCTTGGGCGCGGGTTCGATCCCCGCTTGGGCTGATTACCTGGTTGGGTTTTTTCCGAAGTTTTCCCCAACCGTAAGGTGAATGCCAGGTAATTCATGGCGAATTCTCGGCCTCATCTCGCCAAATACCATCTCGCTATCACCAATCTCATTGACGCTAAATAATCTCGTAGTTGATACAGCGTCGTTAAATAACCAACTTAAAAAAAGAACAGGTATGCACAACATAATGTGTAGATTTTTCTGTAGTTACTTACTACAAAGTCTTAATATTATGGAGAAGAACTTTTATTCGGTTGTCGCAATTGTATTCACAAGTAAATGGAATAGTCCTTGAAATTTTATAGTAACCGCTTAGGTACATTCAGGGTTAGTCTATGTATCAGATCTGACGAGCCCATTGGGTGAGGGGTCACATGCGGCCGGTGGGCTGGTACACCTCATCTTCATTTATTCCGTAAATTCGGAGCGCACAATAGGCTTCAGTATGGCCGACGTGCAGAGGGTCGTCCCTAACCCGCACCTAGCCACCGTTACCTTACCTAACCTAACCTAACCTGTAGTGAATATTATCAATTAGGGGAGAGTCGGGTAGTATCGGACATCGGGTAATATCGGACAGTGAGTTTCTTTCATCTACCACACGATGATAGTACCTGATTGACGTGGTTACGTTTCTGTGATGTCGCATAGAGAAACGTAACCATGTCATTCAGGTACTACCATATGGTGGTAGATGAAAGAAACGCACTGTCCGATATTACCCGATGTCCGATACTACCCGACTCTCCCCTAATTGAAATAAAAACCACTCGCATCTCGGGGACTTAGCCCCATTAGACCCCCGACTGCGCCACTGTATATTATATCTTTTGCAATTGGTCTGCCATCTATCCGTAACTATCGCCCTGGCAAACGTGCCTTTCTTAAGCATGACGGAGAACTACTGTATCGTGGAGAGGTCCGTAATTAATGGCGTTGGTGATGGTGGTAAATGTGTATTTGATTCATAGTAGGAAAACCTATTTTTTTTTAAGTAAGTGCCTTGGAATAGCTTCGGCGCTAAAAAGTCCCACAGGCTCTTTAGATATCGATCTTTCTCGAAAGAAGCCGTCAGTTCATCAAACTAATAACCCGAAGTGAATAATGCAAGCAGCTTCACCTCATTTACGCATAGCCACACTGGAGGAGTTGCAGAACATCTTGAAGTCGACGGTTGACCTATATGGCGTTGTTGCACCTTGCCCGTGAGTGCGGCTCCACCCAGGGCCGTGGGAGTCGGGGCGTGTGGGCCGCAAACAGGGCACCCCACCACGACTCGTTATGGAAATGGGACGCGGTCCCCCTGGCCTCCCTCTGACTAGAAAATCCCACATGAAGTCTTGTGACAGAGTTGGTGGTGGCCTTACATAGACGCGAGAGCCCAAGCAGGGACACGATGATTCAGGGATTGACAATGTGCGAGCAGGTGGGACTGCCCTGTTGTGTTAGCGACCACATAGGCTATCCTGCCAACCCCTCAGAGCTCCTCTATCATCACCACCACGCTCTGTAATAACAGTCGTCACTTGTAACTATATCTAAGTAATAATCATCACCATCTAATCGCATTTCGTCATTTTCGTTACATTATTCATCAACTGTAATCACCATCACCGCCACATTGTGGTCTCTATCGTTATCACATTGTAATCATCGTCGTCACAGTGTTATCTTCGTCACATTTGGTCATCTTCCTCGTCACATGTAATAATATTGTCATGTAATCTTCCTCGTCACATGTAATATTATTGTTGCCGTGTAATCATTTTCCTCCACGTCACATGTAATAATTCGATGGTGTTTGGCTAAAGGGAGTTAAGTTATAAAATGAGTTAAGAGATAAATGAAAATTAAACTAAGGAACCTGATTGCAAATAATTTTCTACACAAATAAAACACATCAAATGCTAGTATTCTTTTGTTTTTTTGACACCTACTTGCAGAACTTAACTTGTGTATTCGCCTGGAGAACAAAACACAGTTTGCACAAAAATGACTTTAACTCCCTTTACCCGAATACCACATTGAATTATCGTCCCATGTAATCGCCATTTTCCTCGTCACATCATTGTCACATGTAATCATCTCCCCCGTTATATTTTCAGCGTTGTTATTGTAACCATTTTCCTCGTCACATATAATCATATTCCTTGTCACATCCTCGTCGATATCACGTGTAATCATCTTCCTCATATGCAATTACCATCATCGTCACATGTAATCATCTTCTTGTCACATTATCATCGCCGTCGCATGTAATCATTATCTTGTCACATTGTCATCGTCTTGTCGCTTTATCATCGTCGGCACATGTAATCATCTTGTCACATTATCATCGTCGTCACATGTAATCACCATCTTGTCACATTCTCATCGTCTTGTCGCGTTATCATCGTTGGCACATGTAATCATCTTCTTGTACATTATCGTCTTCACATATAATCATCATTTTGTCACATTGTCATCGTCTTGTCGCGTTATCATCATCGTCACATGTAATCATCTTCTTGTCACATTATCATCGTCGTCACATGTAATCATCATCTTGGCACATTATCATCGTCGTCACATATAATCATCTTCTTGTCACATTGTCATCGTCTTGTCGCGTTATCTTCGTCGTCACATGTAATCATCTTCTTGTCACATTGTCATCGTCGTCACATGTAATCATCATCTTGTCACATTGTCATCGTCTTGTCGGGTTATCATCGTCGGCACATGTAATGATTTTCTTGTCACATTATCATCATCGTCACATATAATCATCTTGTCACATTGTCATCGTCTTGTCGCGTTATCATCGTCGGCACATGTAATCATCTTCTTGTCACATTATCATCGTCGTCACATATAATCATCTTCTTGTCACATTGTCATCGTCTTGTCGCGTTATCATCGTCGGCACATGTAATCATCTTGTTGTACATTATCATCGTCGTCACATATAATCATCTTCTTGTCACATTGTCATCGTCATGTCGCTTTATCATCGTCGGCACATGTAATCATCTTCTTGTACATTATCATCGTCGTCACATATAATCATCATCTTGTCACATTGTCATCGTCTTGTCGCGTTATCATCGTCGGCACGTGTAATCATCTTCTTGTCACATTATCATCGTCGTCACATGTAATCATCTCCTTGTCACATTATCGTCGTCACATGTAATCATTTCTTTTGTCATATGTAATCAACCTCGTCACATTTTCTTCGTCATATATAAGCATTATCATCACATGTAATCATCATCTCGTCACATGTAATTGAAGAGTCCACTGCAAGAATGACCGATGTCATTTGGAGTACATTTTGCAGGAGAAGCAATTGAAAGTTTGAAATGCTCAGCGCTCAAAGCTTAACTGTGATTTTCCGATCGTTACTGGACAATGACTATCAGTGTTAATGCCATATAACTCTGTATGTACATTCTATATGTCTTAAGCTATGCATTGACAGTCTTGGTTCATTTTCGACAAGAAAGTGACATCCATCATTCTTGCAGTGGACTCTTCAAATATCATCGGCGTCACATGTAATCATCTCCTTGCCACATGTAATCAACCTCGTCACATTATTTTCTTCGCCATATATAATCATCACATGTAATCATCATCTCGTCACATGTAATTATCATCGTCGTCACATGTAATCAACCTCCTCGTCACATTATTTTCTTCGCCATATATAATCATCACATGTAATCATCATCTCGTCACATGTAATTATCATCGTCGTCACATGTAATCAACCTCCTCGTCACATTATTTTCTTCGCCATATATAATCATCACATGTAATCATCATCTCGTCACATGTAATTATCATCGTCGTCACATGTAATCAACCTCCTCGTCACATTATTTTCTTCGCCATATATAATCATCACATGTAATCATCATCTCGTCACATGTAATTATCATCGTCGTCACATGTAATCAACCTCCTCGTCACATTATTTTCTTCGCCATATATAATCATCACATGTAATCATCATCTCGTCACATGTAATTATCATCGTCGTCACATGTAATCAACCTCCTCGTCACATTATTTTCTTCGCCATATATAATCATCACATGTAATCATCATCTCGTCACATGTAATTATCATCGTCGTCACATGTAATTAACCTCCTCGTCACAGTATTTTCTTCGCCATATATAATCATTATCATCACATGTAATCATTATCGTCGTTACATGTAATAATCTTTCTCGTTGCATCATCTTCGTCACGTGTAATCATCTTCCCCTTCGCATGTAATCATTATTGTCACATCATCACCGTCTCATGTAATCATCAACATCGTCAAATATCGTCGTAGTCACGTGTAACCATCAACTTCATCATATTGCAATCATCTTTGTCGGCACATGTAATGGTCTTCGTCAGTTTTAATCATGGACCACGTGCATGGATTTTGCCATTCCATTGTCGCTCTTACGAAGATTTTTAAGCAAACCTAGGCATTAAGCAGTACCTCGACGTATTGGTCATTGTCATTAATGCAAGGCCACGGTTTAAACACAGGGCAAGAGACACGCTTTCGGTCTTTAAGTCAGTAGGTTAAATCTCGGCCTTCTGTGTCGTGATTTCTAGCGGAAATCGTACGTAGGTGTCTGTGGGCCTTAAATTGCTGTGTAGCGTCCTTCACCCCTCTTTGTGAGCACCGTACATTTCCTCTTCATACAAATTACGTTACCGATATCAATTTTTTTGGATTTGACTTCACGCCTAAGAATTAATTCTGCATGTGACCCGTAATTTAAGAACCGGTGCTGTGAAAGATGGAATTGACCTCGATATGTAATGTGGGCTGTAAAACTCCGCAGCTTTCAAGGATGCACTTCAGCATTTCGACTAGAGGATACAAACTTCCATCTCTACCACAGTGGGGTACACCGCCGTGGAATAACGGTTAGCAAGTCTAACCGTGAAACCTGCGGGTCCGGGTTCAAATCATAGTTGGGACTAGTTACCTTGTTGAGTTTTTTTCGAGGTTTTCCCTCAACTACTTAAAGCATAATTGCTGGGTAACTTTCGGCGTTGGACCTCGCACTCATTTCTCCGTCATAATCAGTAATCACACATCTCCTCTTTACTCATCATCTCCGTTTCTTTGTCATATTTCGGACTGCGGGCCGCCATCCAACTTGGACCGCGTGTATGTGGTCATTAGTTGCTGGTGGTAGTGCTGTGTACCGTGGGCTCTCCCTTGGGGCTCATGGTAGTCGTGGGACCAAAGGACCGCGATAATGCTCACGGGGAAAGGTAAAGGGATTTTGTAGGCTGTAGGAGAGTTCGAAGGTGGGACGCAGGGGAATCTGTAGCGTTAGGAACCTTAGAGTATGTACACCATTCCATGTAGGGTAGTGAACTGGGCTCACGTAAACTGACTACGTATGAAGGCAGTTCCCTAGTCCGTGCCCCTTCCCTCGATGGGGACTAATACAAACATATCAGTTGGAGGTATTCTACCTCTGCGTGGAATAAAACGTAGTCACAACGGTAAACCGTGTTAACTTCTTAGATGACCAAAATTAAAGCTGTAAGTTAGAGGACTCTTTAATGAACCATTATGGTTTGTAAAAATGTTTGTGCGAGATCGTGCGTATTTGCTTGCTTTCCGCACACAACCAATACGCGGTAAGTGTGAAATACCACATTCAGTATTCCCAACGTAACACACATAACAATTTCCCTATTCTTACCGCTTAAGCGCGACATTCATTTTACTGCTTTAGGCTTTTAACATATTATTTTTAAAGGCGTTCAATATAGTAATAATTATAAATTGGAAACTTACCACTGCAATTTCACCTAAATTGCACTGTTAATTATTGTTTTTAAATATTTGCAAAAATTAAGTAAATTCTACAACACCACAAAAGTTACTGCATTTGTAATGCAAGTAACATTAAGGAAGCCGTGAAAAAATCAACAAGATTCCAGACTCATCATAGACTGGGGGAAAAACATTTTATAGGAACAATGTTGAAGATAGATATATTTGTTTTCCAAAGTTGCCATCATTGAACAGAAACCAAGATGGAGATTTCATTGCAACTAATTAAAAATTCCGTCCACACCTGTGGAGTAACGGTCAGCGCGTCTGGCCGCGAAACCAGGTGGCCCGGGTTCGATTCCCGATCGGGGCAAGTTACCTGGTTGAGGTTTTTTCCGGGGTTTTCCCTCAACCCAATATGAGCAAATGCTGGGTAACTTTCGGTGCTGGACCCCGGACTCATTTCACCGGCATTATCACCTTCATCTCACTCAGACGCTAAATAACCAAAGATGTTGATAAAGCGTCGTAAAATAACCTACTAAAATAAAAAAAAAATCTAGAAATTCCTCTTTCAGGTATGTAATAAACGATCTTCGCACAAAATAATGTACGATACACGAGCGGTATGTTTGTTTTCATGTTATCGGAAATTAAAAAAGCTCAACTACGTTTCGCTTTTTCAATCTTTTCCTCGAACATGAAAATGTCAACATACCGCTCTTGTAACTCATATTACTTTTGCAGAGTTATATGTATTAAAGGGATGGTGGATCGAAAAACAGAAATGTGAAGGTCCACCATAACTGTGAATTGTAAAGTTGAGTGACAAATAAATATCAATATCAATATTACTTTTGCAACTCAACGTTATTACACATAGGACAGTAAAGGGTTAAATAACCAATAAATACGCTCTAGGAACTCAGGACATGTATCAAGCTATTAGGTAGTAGCGACAGGGAAGACAGGATAGGCAGTCTCTCTAAAATTTAACACAGGAAAAATATCGAAAATCTGTGATAAAAATATTCATTACGTAGGTTATCCAAGGTAAAAGCATGGAATACAGCAGAACCTCAGTTATATGCAACCCAGTTATACATAGTTCTGGTTTGTATGCACAGGGCCTTAGACGTAAATTAATTCTGAATTGTACGAAGTGAATTTGTACAATCCCAGAAACAAAATTTGGTCCCCCTGAATTTTCCAAGTTCCAGTTACAACATACTGTGCACGCTCAATGGTTCAAAGCGGTGGTACACACGCGATCGCTTTGACAGCTGTTGAAAATCGTTTTACTTCGATTGTTGTAAACAGAAAAGCATTGTTTAAAAGATTCGAAGAAAAGTAGTATATTGTTATAGTAGATGAGCATTTTTGGCTGCTGTAAATCTTGCAGTAAAATATAACGATGGTAAACCTAATGTAACCAGCATAATAGAGAATACGATGAAAGAGTAATGGAACAGAGAAAAATTCTCTCCGGCACCGGGATTTGAACCCGTGTTTTCAGCTCTACGTGCTGATGCTTTATCCACTAAGCCACACCGGATACCCATCCCGGTGTCGGACAGAATCGTCTCAGTTTAAGTTCCAACTCTTGGGTTCCCTCTAGTGGCCGCCCTCTGCACTACGTCATAGATGTCTATGAACGTAGGACTGAAGTCCACACATGTGCTGAGGTTCACTCGTTATGAGTGACTAGTTGGCCGGAGAGAATTTTTCTCTGTTCCATTACTCTTTCATCGTATGAAGACGCAGAATATCTGCATGGAAATATCATATGTACTTCGGTACATTAAAATAATATATACTGTATAATAGAGAATGTCTGGACGAGGAGATCGACATCCACGCGGAGGACACGGTTTCTGTCTCTACATAATAGCTCAGGCTGTTACGTTGTCTGTTAATCGTGCAGGAGAGTATGGGTTCAGGTCACATTTGCTGCAGGATTTTTTTACATGAATTCTTGTTAAGACATCTGCGATCGAAGTTTTATTTTGTTTGTTTTCGTATGTGGAATAATTATTTTCCATCTTTTGTGGGATTTTATTTGCCTTAACCCCGCAGAAAACAATTAAAAAAAAAGAAAATTCAATTGGAAGATTCAGTTTGTCTTCCACATACAAAACTAATCATAATAACCAAAAAATAATAATCAAAAATGGTGAACGTAATACCTCGTCCACCACCCGTTTACTTCTGCTACTGCTGTGACCCTACCCTGGAATCGACGAGCTGGCGAAAACACCCCCGATTCTGCGCGACGTCTTTTCAGGCTTCGAGAACTTGACCCCACAGCTCGTTCTGATTCCGAGGGGGCTTATTTTCGAACAACTCGCGCCTCAAATTCGATTCCATGCCCCTTAGAGTCAGAACAGTTGCAGAAATAGACGGGTGGTGGACGAGATATTAGGTTCATCATTTTTGTTTAATTATTTTTTTTATTTGGACGACAAATTGGACACTTCGGAGGAAAACCTACCTTGTACTAAGCGAAGGACTAATTTTATTGTCATGGATGAAGAAAATACAAAGTATTCAAACACTTTACACTGATCTTTATTCAAAGATCAAATGTGTACTGGGGATCGAAAATCACCAAGAAGAATTTACTGAACTTTCTTCTGTGAACATGTGTCCATCAGAAAAGAGAAGAATGGCTCTCACGTATTGTATCAATTGCCGCAAGACTTTCTGCCAAGAATACCATGCAAAGTTATGTAGTAATTGTTTTGAATAATTAAAATGTATGAGGATAATGCTTGATTTGAACCTTTTAGTAAGTACTAAACGCAATGTTCAAAGTAAATATAATGTGAATAATTTTAAGGGAAAAATTGTTCCGGGGCTGGGTATCGATCCCGGTACCTCTGGTTGAACGTACCAGCGCTCTCCCAACTGAGCTACCCGGGAACTCCACCCGACACCGTCTCAACTTTTCCCTTTATATCCACACAACTCGCGTGGGCTGACGAAACGCCAGAGACCCACATCGAGTGCACACAAACTCTGTGTGACTTGGAATTGTGGTTTTCTGTTAACTAACACAGTAACGTATATATTATGCAAATCTAGTCTTTCAGGTGAAGCTCCCTGTAAAGCAGATTTGAATAATTTCGATGTGGGTCTCTGGCGTTTCGTCAGCCCACGCGAGTTGTGTGGATATAAAAGGAAAAGTTGAGACAGTGTCGGGTGGAGTTCCCGGGTAGCTCAGTTGGGAGAGCGCTGGTACGTTCAACCAGAGGTACCGGGATCGATACCCAGCCCCGGAACAATTTTTCCCTTGAAATTATTCAAATCTGCTTTACAGAGAGCTTCACCTGAAAGACTAGATTTGCATAAATATAATGTTTCACATTTCTCTACACATCCTAGAATATACTTTGTAAAGTAGTAGTTTTTTTACTTGGTTATTTAACGACGCTGTATCAAATGCTCCGCCTATTTAGTAGAATGACTTTTAGTCTAAAAAAGCAGAAAACAGTACAACGTGGTCTGTTGTGACGAGAATTCAAGCCCCCGCATACCGGTAAGGCATCATGTCACAAACACGTTCACGTCTGAGTATTTCTGACAAAGTAAATATTATTCAACGCCTTGAAAACGGCGAAAATACTAAGGATGTTGCTGGAGAGTTTAAGGTTTTATTTACTTATTTATTTATCTATATATTTATTATTCTATGTTATTGATAGATATATTCCACGAAATCAAATTGATTTTTATTAACATTGTATCAGATTCATTTTTTAATGAATTAACAACTCTTAAATACCCTTTCCTGTATGATCGATTTTTTACTTTCCATAATATTCCTGGACTTTCATGCTCTACCTAAACATGATGCTTGCCGATTACAGGGGACTTGCTCCGCGTGTTATATCTAAGTAAGTAAACTTTGGCTTTCTCCTATATCGAGGGAGCAGTGTATTTGGTTATTTAGCGGGTCGATGGGATTGGTGATAGCGAGATGGTATTTGTCGATATGAGGCCGAGGATTCCCCATAGATTACCTGACATTTGCTGTTGGAAAAAACTTCGGAAAAAATCCATCCAGGTAATCAGCTCAAGTGGGAATTGAACCCACGCCCGAGCACAACTCCGCATCGGCAAGCAAATGTCTCAGCCCACCGAGCTACGCCAGTGGCTTAAAGTAGTCATAAAAATTACGAACGTCTGTGTTTAAAGGTGTCTGAGAAAGGTTTGTGTTCTACTTACAAATGGCTGTTAAGGAACCCGAAGGTTCATTGCCGCCCTCAAATAAGCCCGCCATCGGTCTCTATCCTGTGCAAGATTAATCCAGTCTCTATCATCATATCCCACCTCCCTCAAATCCATTTTAATATTATCATCCCATCTACGTCTCGGCCTCCCCGAAGGTCTTTTTCCCTCCGACCTCCCAACTAACACTCTATATGCATTTCTGGATTCGCCCATACCTGCTACATGCCCTCCCCAACTCAAACGTCTGGATTTAATGTTCCTAATTATGTCAGGTGAAGAATACAATGCGTGCAGTTCTGTGTTGTGTAACTTTCTCCATTCTCCTTAACTTCATCCCTCTTAGCCCCAAATATTTTTCTAAGCACCTTATTCTCAAACACCCTTAACCTATGTTCGTCTCTCAGAGTGAGAGTCCAAGTTTCACAGCCATACAGAACAACCGGTAATATAACTGTTTCATAAATTCTAACTTTCAGATTTCTTGACAACAGACTAGATGATAAAAGCTCCTCAACCGAATAATAACAGGCATTTCCCATATTTATTCTGTGTTTAATTTCCTCCCTAGTATCATTTATATTTGTTACTGTTGCTCCCAGTTATTTGAATTTTTCCACCTCTCCAAAAGATAAATTTCCTATTTTTATATTTCCATTTCGTACTATTCTCGTCACGAGACATAATCATATACTTTGTCTTTTCGGGATTTACATCCAAACCTATCTCTTTACTTGCTTCAATTAAAATTCCCGTATTTTCCCTAATCGTTTGTGGATTTTCTCCTAACATATTCACGTCATCCGCATAGACAAGCAGCTGATGTAACCCGTTCAATTCCAAACCCTCTTTGTTATCCTGGACTTTCCTAATGGCATACTCTAGAGCAAAATTAAAAAGTAAAGGTGATAGTGCATCTCCTTGCTTTAGCCCACAGTGAATTGGAAACGCATCTGACAGAAATTGACTTATACGGACTCTGCTGTACGTTTGAAGGTTTGTGTTCTAAGGTTTTAAAATTCTAGTAACTTTCTATTGATTAAAACACATTTGGACAAGTTAAAAAAAATCCTTGTGCTCCCAGCTCTCTGTATTTTGTTAAACTGATTTCTAGTCATTCGAAAATTATATTCAAACTTTATTTATATACTTAGTTCTGAGTTGTAATTTAAATCATTACTCTTTAGTTTACTTAGGCCTACAATTCAGGTTTTACTGTATACTCTGAAACATAATATGTATTACAAAGGCGTATAGACCATTCATGAATTGCCGTTTTCATTACTGTTTGCTTGCTTAACATCTGACCTCGCTTATAACCGTTAACATCTATTTAAACTTGGAGTTCTTCATACAAGGCGTCAAGCCATGACCTACAGAGCTCTCCAAGGTTCGGGACTACCTTATAGGTTGGTGCGCTCCCGTGGGAGTATATACAAATGGGAGTTATATCCCACGAGCTGCCGGACTGAATCATCGTTTTCGACTTACTGTCAGATCACAGAACAATCGCCTTACCTTTTACGTCCAGTGCAAGTGTTGACTTAAATGTAACAAGACTGCGGAATTCTGTGCATCAGTGATGGGGATTACCGGGTTTGCGGAACTTTAGGAGAATGGAGAAAGTTACACAACGCAGAACTGCACTCATTGTATTCTTTACCTAACATAATTAGGAACATTAAATCCAGACGTTTGAGATGGGCAGGGCATGTAGCACGTATGGGTTAATCTAGAAATGCATATAGAGTGTTAGTTGGAAGACCTGAAGGGAAAAGACCTTGAGGGAGGCATACGTAGATGAGAGGATAATATTAAAATGGATTTGAGGGAGATGGGATATGATGATAGAGAATGGATTAATCTTGCTCAGGATAGGGACCGATAGTGGGCTTACGTGAGGGCGGCAATGAACCTCCGGGTTCCTTAAAAGCCATTTGTAAGTAAGTGATATAGATATTTTTATGTGTATTGTCTGGAGGAAGCGCAAAAATTATAATGCCTAAGAAAGGACCAAAAGGTATTACTTACTGATAAAATAAGAGGCCTGCAAAATGTTGTAGTGTCCCGATCACTTTAGTAAGATCTCTTAGCAGTATAAAATGATTCTACCCTCTACATTTCAAGGTAGTTCACGAAACATGCAGCAGCTATACCAAGAATCTATGTCTGTTGTTGGAAAGCATGGCAAACCTGATATTTTCTTAACTCTCACCTACAATCCGCAATGACTTGAAATATCTACTGCTTCACTCTCACATGAAAAACCGACTGATCGTCCTGACATTGTTACTTGCGTTTTCGCATTGAAACTTAAGAACTGAAGATGTATAGGTTCAGTAAAAAGTATTTAGCATAAAGAAACCCATTCAGAGGGGTATGTTTCATTATTATGGAAGCAAATAACTTCCAAAATATCTGGTATTCTTCATTGGAAATAAATTTATAAAATTTTAATTTGAACTTCTAATGAACTTACAAGGACAGGACATCAAGGCAACCTGAGTTCGAATCTTAACTGGTCCTATATTTTTTTCTTTTAATAATGATTAATATTGTGATCACAGTTATCTATTTACTTACCTATATCATATTTCTCAATGCATTGAATGCTTCATCATGTTTTAAACAAATTACTAATTAACTAACATTGTATTGTAAAGGATAAACAATGAAATACTGCTCACGTAGAAAGGTAAGATGTGTACTGGTGTCTGTTCTATTTCTGTAGCAGCTATTCCATTTCATTTTGTACCCGATTCATTATGTCATAAAAACACACAAAACATACATATTTCCTGCACCATGCACAGCAAATGAAAAAAGGTTGTCCACAGTCACACACATTTTTCCTCACTTCTGCTGCGAAACAGATATCCTTCACATTCACAAACACTTCTCGTTCGTTTATCAATTTTAATGCATACCACGCATATTTCAACATGGCTTTGAATATAGGAACTGACAACTGAAAGTGAATTAAAATAATAATAATAATAATAATAATAATAATAATAATAATAATAATAATAATAATAATAATAATAATAATAATATCAAGCTTTAAAAAATGAGAAGGCATTAGGATTCGAACTCGGGTTGCCTGGATGACAACTCAGTATCCAACCACATGAGCTACGCCGTTACACAGTCTAATGCTTCCCTATTAGACACCTAACGGAAGTATGTCATAAACAATAGCCAATATTTCCAAAACGAGGGGTCATTGGCCACCCATACCAGGTATGACTTTAAACAGTGTGTCTTGTACTTTCATGTCACAAAATCTGATTTAATTCGGTGATATACAGAGCGTGTCCTCTCCTTGTTAGTTTGCAGCATTTACTGCACAAGCCACTAGTTGTTATATAAGAACTTAATAATTCACTATGAAGATTGAAAGATCCAGTAAGAAATTCTTGCCGGGCTTTCCGGAAAGATGAAGACAATGTTGCCAATATTTTATATGGTTCCCCGTCTTGTCACTTGAATCCTATAGATTCAAAATCCCCTATATCCATTTTCACAAGTTAAAGGATTTTGGTAGCAAATAGAGGAAATTTTCAGCCTAACAGTAGCTTTTAACAAACCTTTTGCTTTAAATTCAGTGGCTTTTTGAATTCAAACTATATAAATCATTACAATTCATTCTTAGCAAACAATATGGGAGCATAACTCAATTATGAACAAAATGGTCTTTAGGGGGTTTAAAATCTATAGGACTCATTTGTAAAGTAGGAATAGACAAATAGGTCCACACCTGTGGAGTAACGGTTAGCGCGTCTGGCCGCGAAACCAGGTGGCCCGGGTTCGATTCCCGGTCGGGGTAAGTTACCTGGTTGAGGTTTTTTCGGGGCTTTCACTCAACCCAATATGAGCAAATGCTGGGTAATTTTCGGTGCTGGACCCCGGACTCATTTCACCGGCATTATCACCTTCATCTCATTCAGACGCTAAATAACCTAAGTTGTTGGTAAAGCGTTGTAAAATAACCCACTGAAAAATAAAAATAGATAGAGTGGAGTGGAATAGGACGATTCCAATCGAATTTGGGGAAATTATTTCTAGATTAGGTAATACTCAGTGGTGGCTGATTGACTGAGGCAAGTGAGGCCGGGCCTCAGTCACTTAGCTTAACTGAAATCAAATTTGGTGTTTTCATATAATATATTAATTATTTGAAAGAAAGCATATATCGCTGTAGAAGCATTTGAAAACTTTGATGTATATAGAACTGTTTTTCAGTAAAATTTGTTCCTGAGGCCGGGATCGCTCGTGCCGGGTCTCGCTTGTGATGTATATAGATCTGTTTTGCAGTAAAATTTGTTCCTGAGGCGAGGATTGCTCGTGCCGGGTCTGGCTTGTGATGTATATAGACCTATTTTGCAGTAAAATTTGTTCCTGAGGCCAGAATCGTTCGTGCCGTGTCGGGCTTGTGATGTATATAGACCTGTTTTGCAGTAAAATTTGTTCCTGAGGCCAGAATCGCTCGTGCCGGGTCTGGCTTGTGATATATATAGACCTGTTTTGCAGTAAAATTTGTTCCTGAGGCCAGAATCGTTCGTGCCGGGTCTCGCTTAATGCATTTCATGTTCTTTCGCGGGCTTTGAGTTTGCGCTTAAAACGTTGTAGCTGAGGCACAATTCGTCTGACCTGGTCAGATTTCACTCGTCCCATCCATGGGCCGGCCTCAAGGGTAGAGTGGGGTGGGAATAGCAGTGGTGACTTGTCTTCCTAACTAGGCCATAAATAACAAAATTCCAGCTCTTTGGCAGGCAGAGACCCACTCGATTCTCTCCCCTTATGTCTCAGTTTATGACATATAGGCGAGGGTGTAGTACAGTAGTGAATGTGGGCCAATGTTGTTATGTATTTCGGGAAAATATAAACAGAAACAAATGAGAGAAGTAATGCTGGTGCAGTTAATTCATTGTTAGAGTGTCCTTTTTTGAGAAGAAATAATACTGAAAGAAAGGAAGTTTTAAATAAAGAGAGAGACTACCGAGATACCTACGACATCGCTCATAATTTTTCTCGCACATAATCTTAAAACGCGAGTTTCTATTGCATCCTGGTATGGGCAACATAAATGGTTATGTGGTAATGTGATGCAAAATAAACTTCTCTTGGCCTTGTTTGTTGCTGTCAAAGAAAAAAATAAAAAGAAAAGAAAGAAAGAAAGGGGGATTTCAACACATAATATGGGTTGCTTCATCACACTGAAACAATCACTGAAACTCAGAGCATAACAGCTTATTTGGTGAGTGAAATTATTATTTTCCATTGATAGTAATAAGAATAGACTAATAATAATAATAATAATAATAATAATAATAATACAGTAATAATGATATTAATAACATAATAACAATAATAATTAATATCATAAACAAATATTTCCTGTCGGAGGCACTTAAACTAGTTGCATCTGGCCTCACCGGCCGCTACTGGTAATACAACATATTAAAAAAACTGTTGTGAATTGAAAGGTTGCTCCAGTGCTTCTAATATGCAGTATGAAAATATTTCTTCAGAAAATTCAAATCATTTTTTTATTTGTTTTTATGAGTTTTGCAAATGATCGGATTCACCCTCCAAAGTCGGGCGATTCCGATCGCATGTCGGGTGACGGTGATCGTTGAAATTAAACACGTGAAAGATACAAAAAAAAAAAAGAAGGAAAGTTATATAACCCCGATACAAAAACAAATATTCATCTATAATTAATAATAGAAATAATGTATATAAATAGTTTCTGAACAATTGACCGTTGATCATGAAAAGATTCTATAAACTCAAGCATAAGATATTATTGCGATGTACCGAAGTACATATAATATTTCCATGCAGGAATTCTGCGTTGTTATGCGATGACGGATCGGTGGAGCGGAGAAAAATTCTCTCCGACACCGGATTCGAACCCGGGTTTTCAGCTCTACGTGCTGACGCTCTATCCACTAAGCCACACCGGATTCCTATTCCGATGCTGGATTGAATCCTCTCGGTTTAAGTTCCACCTCTTAGTTTCCCTATAGTGGCCAACCCTCATGCACTGCGTCACAGGTGTGTGACAGTGGCACAATGTCCAACACACTATGTGCAGAGGTGCACTCATTACGAGTGACTAAGTGGCCGGGATCCGACGGAATGAGCGCCGTCTTAAGTCACTAAGTGATTATATACGCATATCATATTATTGCGATGTACCGAAGTACATATGGTATTTCCGTGCAGAAATTCTGCGTTATCATATGATGAAGGATCGATGGAACGGAGAAAAATTCTCCGGTTCCAGACATATTTGCTTATCTTCGACTTAGAGTGTAAACCTGCTAACTTAAAAAGGGGGATGAAATTTTACAGGGGATACAAGAAACTGAGTATTAACACCTGTACTTTGGATTTGGTGCTAAAGTTTCAGGGTTCATTTGTACTTAGTTCTTCCCCCCCCCCCCGTAAAATTTCCTTTTCGTTAGTTACCAAGTTTACAAACATGTCTAGGTTTAATAACTGTTGTTCAATTTAAAAAAATGGCATCAGTCTCCATTATTTAACTACCAATTAGAATAATCAGAAATTAAAACAGCATTACAATCTCCCGTCTGAGAATGAAAATTGAACCGTAGAGCTTGACAACTTCAATTTAATTGACAACATTTTATTATTTTGCATTTAAACGTTTTTCTTATTTTCCCAATAAAATGTGTCTGTTGACACATATATACTAGTGGCTTGTGCAGCAAATGCTGCAAACTAAGTAAATTAGACGTTCAAATAAAAATTTTTCAGATTTATTTTCTATAAAGAATATCAGACATGAAAGTTATTTTCTTCCATAATAATGAAACATACTCCCTCTGAATGTTTTTTATGCCAAATACTTTTTCTTGAACCTATCCACCTTCAGGTTTTGAGTTTCAACGCGAAAACGCAAGTAACAATGTCAGAACGATCAGTGGCTTTTTCATGTGGGACTAAATAATAGCTAATTCAGGTCATTGTGAATTATACGAGAAAGTTAAAAAAATGTCAGGTTTGCTATGCTTTCGAACAATAAACATAGCATATTGGTATACCTGCTGCATGGAGAGCTTGAAATGTAGAGAGTGAAATCATGTTATCCTGCTAAGAGATCTTGCTGAAATGATAGGGAGACTACAAAATGTTCTAGGCCTCTTATTTTATCAGTAAGTAATACCTTTTGGTCTTTCCTTAGGAACTGTAATTTTTGCGCTCTCTCGAACCAATACTGAAGAGAATGACGCATATAAATATCTACACCACACCGCCATTAAGTATATGAAAAAGAACCAACCCCACTTCATATTATATTCTCTACATCTACTTATACAACCCCAAAAGTTTCACTTTCATATCATCAATATAGCATTAATATGTATAATTAATGAAAAATAGTCGCATCATGGTATTAATTAAAACAATGTTTAATTTCGAATGGTAATAATGTCATCAAACCACCTCAAGTTTTGTAGATTTTAATATCCAATACACAGCTGTACTCATAAAATTACACACCGCAGAATCAGACCTATAAATTATTTTTAGTAACCCTTGAAGTTCTTAATAACCAATTGAATTTGAACTGTAAATATGTCAGCAATCCTGCCGGTCATGGCCTTCGTGTAATAGCCTATTGTTTATTGTAGGCTAGTGTGTGTTTTGTTTTATTCTGAAATGATGCAATTAGTTCTCAAAACTGACGAAAGATGGATTTTGTAAAATATGAAAATTATATAGGAAAACAAACGCTTCACTGAAAGTTACTATTTTTATGAAAAACCTCGGTTTCTAAGCTTCAAAATGAGGGGTCATTCATTAAAATCCGTTCTGCCGTTTTCCAGTAATTTCCATTACCAGTTCAAATTGTATATATATATATATATATATATATATATATATATATATATATATATATATATATGCTATTACGATTCATATTATTTCTTAGCATGTTTTCATAGATGCTGTCACAGCATCGTAAAGTTGGTTTTGACCTCTTTGCAGTAAACGTTTTCGTCACTCTTCGTGATCTTCGACATTTAACAAATGTACGAGAAAACAGATTGCAACTTTCCGTTGTATTTATGCAACGTCTTTGTATTTACTAAGAAAACAATTATTTAAATAGAAGACATGTGAGAGGAAATGGTCACGGCCTACTTACGAACATCCTGTGAATGCAGTAATTGGCGGTGGGTCATCATTCGGGATTTGAACCTGGAAAGCCCCTAGCGCAGTCCCTGGAATAAACGAAGCGCTCTGGAGCAACATCCTCTAGTTTTATTTGTGGCGCCTTATCCGTATCTAGTGACCTTAATCAGTGTGATTTATTTGCGTGAGGTTTGTTCAAGGTCATTGTTTATTTATATGTATAACCTCAGGCAGTCGCAGTGTTACGAAGGATGTGGTCTTGTTAGGCTGAAGTGATTCGAAATTAGTTGCAGGAAATATAAAAACATTTCTGAGAACAATTTCAAACCTTGGATAATTATAATTTATGTGCGATATGTTTGTTTTAGTTTTTGATTGCTATCTCTCTTTCTTTCTCTCCAACAACACCGGCATGATTTTATTAAGAGAATCGAGAATAAAGCACATGGAGGGAAGCTGCAAAAGTTGAACAAATTCTTCGTTATAACTGCTAGGGCTCGAACATGTAGGCACTTGACATGTTAAAAATACAGAGGCAAAAAAGCATTAAAGACATCCAAAATAATCACTAAAATGCGAAGTAATATTAAACAAATGTGGTGTTGTTAGGCTGAAGTGATTCGAAATTAGTTGCAGGAAATATAAAATCATTTCTGAGAACAATTTCAAAGCTTGGATTATTTATGTATGATATGCTTGTTTTAGATAGCTCTTTCTCTCAAAATGTCAAAAAATGCATAGACGAAGAAAGCATTAAAAACATCCAAAATAATCACTACAATGCGAAGTAATAATGATGCTGAATCCTGGCAGAGATATTGCGGAAGGCTGGGAACCCAGGAAAGGTTGCGGAGAAGACGCCCCCACCACGTAAGCGGACGAAGACATGCGTCTTGACCTGAATATGTCTATGGAATGAGATGAGGAAGATGAATATTATATGAAATGAAATCTGAATTCTTTTTCTAAACGGGAGGAGAAGAGAAATGGACCGTGGCAATAAAAATTCCAACTCGGCATTTGCCTAAGTAACTGTAGAAAACCACGGAAAAAAACCACAGTCAGGTTGGTCGATCCGAGAATCGAACCACGGACCTCCCATGCGAAACGCATGAGCCAGCTCGCTCGGTAAGAACAAGAAAATGAAGAACATGGAGATGGAGAAAATAAATGTGAAGAACAAAATGAGGAACATGAATGAGAAAAACAAGAAGATGGCGAACATAAATTTGAAGAACAGCATCAATGAGAAGAATAGGAAGATGAAGAATATTAATATTAATAATAAAATGAACACTGGCGTGAAGAACAAGAAAATTAATTAGAGTAAGATGAACATAAATGAGTAGCAAAATAAGATTAATAATTTATTTATTATTTATTTATTTATTCTGGTGTAGTTAAGGTCATCAGGTCTTCTCTTCCACACCACCAGAAATACAAATACAATAATAGAAATAAAAAGGAAACAAGAACACTATAAACAAAGTAGGGGAGAAGTGGGTACTGTGAGACAGGGAGAAAAGTGAGACATTTTTTATTAGATGGTAAATTTTGATGATGAAATGTTGTAACAGTGGAGTTGTATGTTGCATGACTAAAGTAACAGTATTTTCATACTCTATTTGATTCTAGTTATAAAGGTGAGTGATGAAAAAATAATTCGTATTTTTTCACTCTAGAAGTAAAATTTTGGCTTGTGTTTAATGAAGGTTATATTGGATATACAAATGAAATAGAAATATGAATGTTTTGTTACCTAATACTATGGTATTTGACGTTATGTTTGGCAAAGTTTCGTCTTTATTGTTTTGATTTTGAAGTGATGGCGCCATTTTTAAACGAACTATGCGTAAAGGGAACAGTGAGACATGCCATTGAAGGGTACGCTGAGACGTCTCACTGTTCCCATGTACCAATGATTTGCAAAAACAAACTGTACTTATATTACATTTACCAGTAACTAACATTAAAAATGAACATACTAGTAACCAATTTAGAAACTACAGCTTAAAATAATGTATACATTACATTTTAATGGTTTCTTAAACAAAAATTAGTCACAAAATTTAAGAAAATATTAAAAAATAATAAAGAATTAAATTAAATTCTTATAATTATAAGCTTTGTTGTCACCAAAAATTAATTTTATTTTTTCGCAAAAGTTTGAAAAGTCATGGAAAATTCACTTTTCCAAATGTTCCAGATGTTTCAATGGTTTCGAAGTCAGACATCAAAATGATTCTAAATAAATCTACAGAACATGGCAAGATAAAGAGACAGCAAGCTTTCTTTTCTTTTGAAATAAATGTAAATCATTTCAATATCCGTTAATAGACACTGGTGTCTCACTGTACCCTCCTGAATGGGAACAGTGAGACATTTGCATTTTTTTGACAAACACGCATTGTATATTATGTCCTTTATCTATTAACATTTCTGTTTATGTATTATTGTACTCCATGTTTTAATGCATATTTCTGTTGCACTTGATTTTAAAAATACTTGAAATTTCACTTGCATACATATGTCTTAATATTTTGTGTCTCACTGTACCCATTACTCCCCTAAAGCCACACAAAAATATACACAGGTTGCAGCCACACAAACTTTAAATGAGTGATTAAGTATCATAATTAATTGTATCCTAACTAATTAACTAACATAAGAAACTTGCAATTTTAATCTAGAGTAAAAAATATAAAAAACACACAAATCAACACTTCTGGCAATACCTAAAAAGCATTAAATAAGACAATAATGCACAATAATGTGCATATGGAGAACAAGGGAAGATACGGAGATGAAGGACAAGGAAAAGAACAACCAAAAGATGGGGTAGGAAATAAACTCTAAGACAAAGAAAAATAACAATAAGATGAACATTAAAATATACAACAAGAATGGAAATGTAGGAGCACAAGAGCTAGAAGAAAAACAAGAACAAGGTCAAGATTAGTTCACATGTAATGTACGAGGTACAAAGTCGATAATCAAGAGTTATTAATAGCAGAGACACTTGTTGCATTCTAGTAATGGAGATCCTCCCTGACAGTTGACTGGTGATATACTTGGGACAAATCAAGAGTCCTCCCGCTCCCTAAATCTGGGTCACGGATTTTATCAGCCACAGAAGGACTGCTAATTAAGCAGTGGACGACTTCCCACGCTGTTAATTACCCGGACACAAGATTAGACGACTTGAAGGAGAAACAGCTCGAGACCTCCCCCTGGTGCTGTACTGTTATTGCGAGAGGTTGCTTCTGCACTTCCAGGTCGACAGTCTAAATCTTGTATGGTTTAAAGAATCATCTGCTACTGATTTACCAAAAAAAGTTGTTGCTTTTAATATGTATCTGTACTTCATTATTTCATAATACACACACTATACAGGATGGGAGGGGTATAGTGCAAATATTTTGATATTTGTTTAAGAAAAATGCAAGTGAAATAACGTTCTATTTACTTTTTCCCTTGCCTTTATAGTTCTTCCATAAATGTGTCAAGTATTTTACGGTATGATGTTTTATGAATGGTAGTGCAACCTGTAAAGCAGTGATGTCAAAGCAAGCGCATTTTTCTGACCTTGACGTCGTGCGCTGGCAGCAAGCGCTAAGCATGGAAAGAGGAAGGGTTGTGTATATGAATAAGCAGCCTGTTGGATTGAGAAAACAGTGGTGCACAAACTTCAAACGGAACGTAAAATTTTATGTCGTTATTTTTATATGGCTTCTTTCTGTTTAATATTATCTATATTGTCTGTAAAACAAAAGTACTAACACTGATTTCTTAATTTTGCATTTGTGTTTTAAATCTTAATAACACAATAGAGAGTTAAGAAGGAATATTCACTTAAATTCCATAGTAGTATAATATTATAGTGTGTTAAGTGGATGAAACACATCATTCATAAAGAAAGTGATATTCCAAAGAAAGAGATTGAGTATGACATTATAAGTTGGAATTTATATTGATGGTATCTTTAGCCTTACAAAAGTAATCAATAAACTAATCAAAACAATATTACAGTGCAAAGCAAAATTACCTAGGTACTATATCTGTTTTAAGTGTAACTAATATTACATAACAAAACTCTTATCGCATTATGCTTTTAAGGTGATATTTGTGAGCAACTTCTTATCATCAGAATATTAAATTATTTTCTCGAAATCTGCTGAAGCTATAAAGCTGACATTTTTACAACACATGGGCACGTATCTTTTGCTTATTATGTAATAGTAGTTGCCTTGTTAATTCATTTCCTTAAAAACAATTTCCATGCGAATATTTTCAAAATGTTCAATACACTATCTTCAGTAATACGTATATACGGTATATTAGATTTACGAAAACATTCTGTAAGGCTACTAAATAAATAGGCCTATACCTGAAAATTTCACTTTTCTATACGAAAAGTTGAGAAAACATTTCTTTTGAATAAAAAAATCAAACTTGTGAAAAATGAGCATTAAAATTAAAACTTACATTCCTATAATGCACTTATACTTCTCAGGCAAATCTAAAAATTAACATGGATACAGTTTTAATAAGTTCTCTTCCCTTTATCTATTGAATCAGTGCTGGCCATCCCTGAATATAGCTCGACCAAGCGGCATATACCACCTCTTTCGTCTGTCTCTTTCCTTTCCGCTGTAAAGCGCTCAGGCTCTCCTGGGCTCTAAAGCGCGCGCTTGCTCCTGTGGGCATCAATTGACATGCCTGCTGTAAAGGGTAGTTTCCCTTATACACACGCAATCAGAATTTGTATACAAAACAAAGTAACTACCGTACAAAGTTTCATGAAAATCTGTGGGATAGGAGACAAGTTATTCTTTTTGTCAGGCTAGTTTTGCTTTTCAGATCACTGTGGAAAGCCCCATTTGATCACGCTTCCTTACCATAGAACGACGTTCCTTTTGATATAGAATGATGTTGCACGATAGAGCTATTCCGTATCTGTGACAGACAGTCAGGTAGGAAAACAATAGGATTTTGGGACGGCCTTAGTTTTTGTTATTTCCGCACACAAGTGCCGGGAGCGGTACTTTCATTTCCATATACGTTACTATCGGGACCCCACCCGTCTTATGCCATCTGTGGATAGTACACTTTTGCTTTACCCATGTCCTACGCCCACTAGTATCCACAAACATCATCCCACGGCTATCCCACATGCAGAGAAATTGCAGATTTTACACAAATTACGATGACAAGCGCATCGTCCAACTGTGTGTTTTACTTGCAAATCCTGAGGTCGACCAAGTTTTAGTTGCCGATGGAAGGAAGGTGATATAGGCTATGCCAGCGTTTCTCAAACTATGGTCCGCGGACCATCTGTGGTCCTTAAGGTCTGCCCTTGTGGTCCTTCAAATAAAGGCAAAAGAAAAAAGAAACATTCTAACGAATTGTGTATCATTCTATAGCTGAAAATCTCAGAGTTTGGAAATGACACGTCATGGCAATCGTCTTTCACTTTTTCTCTAAGTGCTGACATTTTATGAAATTTATTACCGTGTCCGTCTACTGATTCCCACTCTACTCTCCATAACAAAAGAGGGATTTAAAGCACTATGAACGTGGTGTTTCTCGCCATCTATTCCCTGCACATCTGACGCCACTCCTGTAACCCAGCCAGGGACTACCAAATTCATAACAGAGGGTGACTTTCATTATAGTTTTGCCGACACCCAGTCTACACATTGAAATGGTCACATACTGTACATCGTACACCAAAAGTACAACTCTGAGGTCACAATTAGAAAATTATTTTCCAAGTAAATATGACGTATTTTCATGGTTTCGTGATCACTTTCATTGCGATATTGAAACTAACAAACTTTCATTGAGTGAAAGAGGACAGTTAATTGAATTCTGGAATGAGACCGGACTTAAAATGAAACTCCAAGCGGAAGTTATGGTTCATTTCTGGATCGCATCACAAGTGAAAAGAGAATACAGTGAACAGTACAATGGTGCTTTACAGATTATAAGTCAATTTGCTTCTACGTATCTCTATGAGAAAGGATTTTCAACACTAACTCTAATAAAAACAAAGTAGGCTACCGAAATCGACTCGATGTATGTCGACGATCTCCAACTTAAGCTTATCAGCATACATCCCAATATAGAACAACTGTGCAAGGATCGGCAGGCTCATCCATCTCATTAATGTGAGTACAAACATTTTTTTTAGTTAATAAGTTAAAGGTTATCCAAATATTAAAGAAATAAAAATGAATTTTCTTCTATTAACATTACCTTAATTACTTAATACTAATATAAAATTAATTTTATGCTCAACCATGCCGAAATGTAGTAATTATACACCTGGTAGCAGACCTTTAATGCATGTCATTAAAGTACACCTACTCATTAAAGGTCAGGTCTTTCAGCCAATGACGACTCAGGTTACAACTGTTCAGCCAATGACAGGTCAGCTTTCTACCGTTATAAAACCGCAAGTATCGATTATTCTCGGATATGCAATCGAAAGAGAATTAGCGAAAAGTCACGGAGGCTGGAAATCCAATACTGTCGCAGAAGGTTATGTTCTGTTACTATAATAATTAGCGTTAATTGTAAATAATATTCAAATAAATTCAATTTGTCATCTCGTTTTTCAATGTCTAATTTAATTTCAATGTTATCTCTGTAGGTTTTTATGGCCTAGCAAGGTCACTGTGGACATCTGTTCCTCGGAAAAAATCAATACTTTCGCGTCTGCGCACATCTCACAACATACGGGACATCGCTCAAAAATTAATAATATCAAGTTATAAATATGGTCGAGCATAAAAAGTCGTATGAAACTCGCCTATAATGGTAATTAAGAAGCTCGTATGAAAATTATGAAACTCGCGGAACTGTTCCCACTTCAAAAAAGTTTGAGAAACGCTGGCCTATGCAATGGATTTTATCGCCCTTCGTCTCCCACCGCGACAGCTCGGGTTAGATAATTCGTTTTTTTTTTTTTTTTTTACCTAAGGAACGGGGTAGGAATTAGGCACTATTCGCTGGAACATCTACCGTCCAAATCACAATAGGTATGTACCATTTTCCCCCTTTAATTAGGATACGGTACGCCTCAAGTTGGCGACTGCAGAGACTTTGCGGATTGTTACAGTCTTCGTCGCAGGTTTCATTATCATCATCTCCAAGAGGTCTCACACATTTTCTTGACAAGATATAATAATAATAATAATAATAATAATAATAATAATAATAATAATAATAATAGTAATAATAATAATAATAATAATAACTCTTTATTTATACTGGCAGAGTTAAGGCCATAAGGCCTTCTCTTACACTCTACCAGGTCACAAAGTATACAAGCAGTTAAAATTTAACAAAAAGTTACAGAACAGAATACTAACATATTACAAAAAATAATAATAGCATAATAAAATCGACACTAAACAACATGAAAATAATACCATAATAGAAAAAAGAAAGTAAAATACATTGGAATATAGCAAAAGCAACTCATTTAGTACAAATTATTAATATGGAAAACGTAAGGAAGAATATAACAAAATAGAATGTAATAAGATAATAAAAAGAAAAAAAAAGGAAAATTAAATAAAATTTACAATGAAAGGCTATGATAATAAATTCATCAGCTGATAAAGAGAACAAAAAGGAAAAAGGAAGGAAAAGAAATACATAGCCTATATTTTTACAAAACTATCGCAGAGAAATGGGCTTATAACTGAAAGGAATCTGAATTGAAAAAAGTGCAATTTTAATTTATTTTTGAAACTAGACAATGTCGGACAGTCTCTGACATGTTGTGGTAGAGAGTTCCAGAGATGAGCTGCAGAGACGGTGAAAGATGAAGAGTAGAAGGATGTTCTGTGTTTAAGAATGGAGAGTGAGATATGGTGTTGTGAGCGAGTATCTATTTCGTGATATGAGGATAAATGTTGAAAACGGGAAGTTCTTCCATTATTTCGAAAGTGATAAGACTTTCTTGTAACAATCTTCATCGTAATTATCTCTAAAACAAGGGAAAACAAACTTTTTTATCTGTGTTACCGGGACAGTAATTTTCCTTTATGTTATACAGTGCATACATTTTATTATTCAACGCTCGCTTGTGGACAGTTGTGCTGTACACTGCCGCTTCCGCTGTACATCCACGAGTGTGGAAAGATAAAATGTATGCATTATCTTTATGTGTTTTTATAAATCGTAAATGTTTTGTAAGTTTTCACGGAGAATTAGAAAGTAAAGAAAATCTGCATATATGATTATCAGTAATAATATTATTAGAAAATTTGGCAAAATGTATGAAAGGTTCCATGTAGGCCTATGCCGAGAAAGTCGAAAACGACCGACCCCAAATTTCTTGCACTATTACGCTGCTATTGAATAAAATTTAAGACTAAGGCGCTTGCCTGCCGATCCGGAGTTTCGCTCGAGCGTAGGTTCGATTCCCGCTTAGGTTGATTATCTGATTGGTTTTTCCGAGGTATCCCCCAACCGCATGGCAAATATCAGGTAATCTATAGCGAATCCTCGGCTTCATCTCGCCAAATATCTTCTCGCTACCACGAATCCCATCGACACTAAATAGCATCGTAATTGACACAGTGTCGTTAAATAACCAAGTGAAAGAAAGAAAAAAAATTCAAGACCCTACCTCATTATAACCCTATGCTTTACAGTTTACCTTATGTAATAAAACAATAACAAAGCCAAAATATTTAACAATAAAGAGTCTATTACCTCTGATTGAGATACTGGCTGATATGTACAGTAGTAGCAAAAAAACCAGACCGATCCTTGTAGCTGATTTCAGAGCTTTGTTCACTCCAGAGCACGATACACTGGTAACTAAGACTTTCGTGGTTCGAATCCTGCCTGGGAAGGAAACTTTTTTTTTTTCCTTATTCAAATTTATTGCCAATACTTTTCGATTGCAGCGATATTTTACTACTTAATTAACTTATTATTCCCAGAACAGCTTATTTTCTAATGGTTTTCGAAATGGGCTACGTCAGCAGTCGAAACTACAACAATTTCAATAGATTACTCGCTATCTTGTGAATGCGGGCGTGACATGCGCAGTGGCTCATTTCGGGGACTTTGGTTATTCCGTCGGTCCGGTTTTTTTTTTTTTGCCACTACTGGACATCTATTATCAGGCAGTACATCTCACTTGACGATATGTGTCAGAGGAAGAACAATTGTTTGTATACATCTGAAGTCTGATTAGTGTAATATGTAGCTAGTCAGCAATGTATGCAATGGAAGGGGAAAGGAACTGGCCACCATAACCGCACTATCTCTGGCTTTCTTGCCTCATGAGTGATGCCTTATTGGTATCACTTGTGAGATTGAGACCTGTCTTCGGACAGTTGACTAAACAACGAACAACGGCTCACAGGTGTCATTTAGTTCCAGTAGCATCTCCCCTTCTGCTAACACCACCGTATCATCAGCAAATCTTACGCACTTTTTTCTTCTTCCTCCTACTGTCACCCCTCCAGTGTTTTAATTGGTTATTTTACGACGCTTTATCAGCTGTTATGGTTATCTAGCGTCTGAATGAAATGAAGGTGATAATGCCAGCGAAATGAATCGGGGTCCAACGACGTAAGTTTCCCAGCATTTGTTCTTGATGGGTTGAAGGAAAACTCCGGAAAAAAAACCTCAACCATGTAACTTATCCCGGGTCCAGTGTTCTGAAAACAGTTCTTCAATAAATACTCCAATTAGATTTTGAACAGGGTATGTGATAAAGGGCATCCTTGTCGTACTCCTCTTCTTATTCAACGTCGTATCCTGTTATGATTTTGACTCGTTTGCCCTGAATTGTAAGTCTTTTGATCGAGCTGTAGTGTTATACAATGATCTATTTACAGTTAAAATGCAAAGCTCAGTGTTATGAAACAACAATTCCAAAATCACCTGTGTTGGCACCATGTTAACGAACTAATAATGATGGTTTTAACCGAAAATTAGAAAGAGAAGTGAAGAAGATAATGAAAAAAAGGTTATGGGTGTTTAACGAACTCTGTGGGCAGTGATTGAATGTAAAAATTGTTTCTCCATTCCTAGATTCAAATTTAAAATGTTAGATCCTATGTTTTAATATTGAATAAGCGGTCGCGCACAGCCGGTGAGGGGTGGTCCTCCAGCTTTGGGGTTGGGCGAAGGACTAACAACCCATCACCGTGAAAAACAGCTTGTTACGAATCCTTCAAATAAGCCTCGGAATGGGACTGATAAAAATTGGAAATTTATCTTTTGAAGAGGTGGAGAAGTTCAAATATCTTGGAGCAACAGTAACAAATATAAATGATACTCGGGAGGAAATTAAACACAGAATAAATATGGGAAATGCCTGTTATTATTCGGTTGAGAAGCTTTTATCATCCAGTCTGCTGTCAAAAAATTTGAAAGTTAGAATTTATAAAACAGTTATATTACCGGTTGTTCTTTATGGGTGTGAAACTTGGACTCTCACTTTGAGAGAGGAACATAGGTTAAGGGTGTTTGAGAATAAGGTGCTTAGGAAAATATTTGGGGCTAAGAGGGATGAAGTTACAGGAGAATGGAGAAAGTTACACAACACAGAACTGCACACATTGTATTCTTCACCTGACATAATTAGGAACATAAAATCCAGACGTTTGAGATGGGCAGGGCATGTAACACGTATGGGCGAATCCAGAAATGCATATAGAGTGTTAGTTGGGAGACCGGAGGGAAAAAGAGACCGAGACGTAGATGGGAAGATAATATTAAAATGGATTTGAAGGAGGTGGGATATGATGATAGAGAATGGATTAATCTATCTCAGGATAGGGACCAAAGGCGGGCTTATGTGAGGGCGGCAATGAACCTCCGGGTTCCTTAAAAGCCAGTAAGTAAGTAAGATCCTATGTTTTATACACACATCATAGATGCAGTAATAAAAATTGAAGCATCATTCTTAAATTTTGTAGGATGAGATAGATTTTGAAAATATGAATTTTATTTTAAATTTGAATAACTTAAAAACTTCTGAACTGAACGTGAGGAAACTTATGTGTATTATTACCTATCGCAGGAGAATGGCGTGTACCAAAAATCAAGTCAGTAGCCTAAAAATTATAGAAAATATAAATTTCACACATCACCCTCTTTAATGCATTCGCTTATCCGCAGTGACAAGTGCAATACAGTCTACAATAAGAAACCTTGGTTTTGAAACTTAATTGGCGCCATCTGTAGAACTTCCATAAAAAGTGACATCGTTCTTGCTTCCCACGCCTCTTCTTCGTATTCCTGTTCTCTGAGGCCCATCTCAGGGTCAAAACGATTAGTCAGCAGTCTCAAACAGGACAAGGTCCCCGTACTGTCGTCCCATTCAACAGAGAACCTCCTGTAGGCGTGCAGCTTGTTGCATAATTCGCGTGGGCACAATTACTCCGAAAGGTTATGTTAATCCGATTTCAAACCGCTTGTGTTACGCAAATGAGTCAACCAATGAAAGACTACAACTTACAATTGACCAAGAGACTTTTACACTGTTGTACCGCTATGATTAGACAACGAAACTTTATGCATTGGATATCTGAAAATATGCAAGCAACTATGCAGTAAAAACTGTCGAAATGTGCGCTAAAATTTGTAATATATGCAGAATAGGCGGAGAGAGAACCGTTTCCTTGAGGGGGGCAAAGCAAAACCATAGAATCCCCACATAACGAGGTTATGAGGGACATCATTCACCTCCTCCCCCGTTATAGCTTGACCGTAGTACAGTATATCGGAATATGATCATTTAATAAAAGTATTTTCGGGGTGCATGTTTCTTACAATGTTACATCCATATCCACAATGTTTCGGACCGAGTTTTGCTGGGCTTGAACCGTAGGTCTACTACAAATTATAATAGGGCATAACCATAGGCAGAGTTATGGGAGGGTGTGGGGGGGGGCAATGCCCTCCCAAATTTATCTGAACTTTGTTTTTCTCTATTAACATTAGAAAATGTTGAATTCAAAAAACATCCATCTTGTATAATTAATTGTAACAATGAAAATTATTGCTTTTCATCGTTGTTCCTGTCATAACTCCTATGTGACATCTATATATATATATATATATATATATATATATATATATATATATATAATTTAAACTGGTAATAGAAATTACGGGAAAACGGCTAAACGGATTTTAATGAATGACCCGTCATTTTGAAGCTTGGCATCCAAGGATTTTCAGAAAAACAGTAGCTTTCAGTGAAGCGTTACTTTTCATACATAATTTTCCTATTTTCCAAAACCCATCTTTCGTCAGTTTTGAGAACTAATGGTATTTCAGAATAAAACAAAACACACACTACAATAAACCAACGAGTTAGAAAGAGAGAGATCTTTCCAACTCGTTGCAATAAACAATATTACACGAAGGCCATGACCTGCAGAATTGCTCACATATTTGGAGATCAAATGGCTCAGATTCTATGACATCATAACAGCACAATGCCAATATGTCTGTCTTCATTTGTGTATAATAGTAATATGCGTTACAAGAGCGGTATGTTGACGTTTTCATGATAGAGGAAAAGATTGAAAAAGCGAAACGTAGTTGAGCTTTTTTAATTTCCGAGAACATGAAAACAAACATACCGCTTGTGTATCGTACATTATTTTGTGCGAAGATCGTCTATTACATACCTGAAAGAGGAATTTCTAATTAGTTGCAATGAAATCTCCATCTTGGTTTCTGTTCAATGAGGCAACTTTGGAAAACAAATATATCTATCTTCAACATTGATCCTATAAAATGTTTTCTGTGTTTACTATACTGCAGCAGGCCGTGATATACGTCTGTCTTTTTTTTCCCCCAGTCTATGATGAGTCTGGAATCTTGTTGATTTTTTCACGGCTTCCTTAATGTTACTTGCATTACAAATGCAGTAACTTTTGTGGTGTTGTAGAGTTTACTTAATTTTTGCAAATATTTAAAAACAATAATTAACAGTGCAATTTAGGTGAAATTGCAGTGGTAAGTTTCCAATTTATAATTATTACTATATTGAACGTCTTTAAAAATAATATGTTAAAAGCCTAAAGCAGTAAAATGAATATGGCGCTTAAGCGGTAAGAAGAGGGAAATTGTTATGTGTGTTACGTTGGGAATACTGAATGTGGTATTTCACACTTACCGCGTATTGGTTTTGTGCGGAAAGCAAGCAAATACGCACGATCTCGCACAAAAATAATTTACAGGTCTGATTCTCTGATCTGTAGTTTTCCGAGTACAGCTGTGTATTGGATATTAAGAACTACAAAACTTAAAAATGTTTGATAAGATTGCCATTAAAAATGAAATATTATTATTAGTTAATTCAATTACGTGAATAGAAATATTTGTCATTAATTACACACATTAATGCTACATTGATGATATGAAAATGAAACCTTTTGGGGTTTTATATAAGTAGACGCAGAGAAAGAATATTTTAAATTAGATCTTCATTTCTATAATTTACTGAGTAATAGCTATACATAACGTTACTGAAAACTATAACATTTATGTAAGGTAACAATATTGTTATTAAAAATGAAATATTTTATAGTTATTAATCAAGAGATGTGAGTCTTTTTCATATATTTAATGGCAGTGTGATGTAGATATTTGTGTGTGATTCTATAATTTTCCTAGGTACTAATGAGTTATGCATATTACTTTAGCTGCGTCTTTAAACTAAATCAAAATTAATTTCATTCTTTGGTTCAATCGAACCTGAAATTTTCTTAACTCTCACCTACAATCCGCAATGACCTGAAATAGCTACTGCTTCACTCCCACATGAAAAACTCGCTGACCGTCCTGACATTGTTACCTACGTTTTCTCACTGAAACTCAAGAACTGAAGATGGATAGGTTCAAGAAAAAGTATTTGGCATAAAAACATTCAGAGGGAGTATGTTTCACTATTATGGAAGCAAATAACTTTTGTGCGAGATCGTGCGTATTTGCTTGTTTTCCGCACAGAACCAATACGCGGTAAGTGTGAAATACCACATTCAGTATTCCCAACGTAACACACATAACAATTTCCCTCTTCTTACCGCTTTAGCGCGACATTCATTTTACTGCTTTAGGTTTTTAACATATTATTTTTAGAGACGTTTAACATAGTAATAATTATAAATTGTCAACTTACCACTGCAATTTCACCTAAATTGCAATGTTAATTATTGTTTTTAAATATTTGCAAAAATTAAGTAGAGTCTACTACACCACAAAACTTATTGCATTCCTGATACAAGTAACATTAAGGAAGCCGTGAAAAAATCAACAAGATTCCAGATGCTGATTTTATTACTGCAATATGTTACATAAATAATATTGTTAAAATATTAAAATGAAAAATAAATCATTACTTAACCTTACCGTTTGTTTTAAGTTCGCATTTATAGACTGGGGGGGGGGGGAAGACAGACGTATATCACGGCCTGCTGGAGTATAGTAAACACAGAAAACATTTTATAACAACAATGTTGAAGAAAGATATTTTGGTGTTCCGAAGTTGCCGTCATTAAACAGAAACCAACATGGAGATTTCATTGCAACTAATTAGAAATTCGTCTTTCAGGTATGTAATAAACGATCTTCGCACAAAATAATGTACGATACACGAGCGGTATGTTTGTTTTCATGTTCTCGGAAATTAAAAAAGCTCAACTACGTTTCGCTTTTTCAATCTTTTCCTCTATCATGAAAACGTCAACATGCCGCTCTTGTAACGTATATTACTATTAAAATGCCTGGTATTCTCATTGAAAATAAATCTGAACAATTTTTATTTGAACTTCTTATGTACTTAGTTTGCAGCATTTGCTGCACAAGCTACTAGTATTTATCTATTTTCAAATTTTTGCTCTGTTAAGTAACTTAAATAGTGATACAGTAAATAATAAAATCTTCTATGAATGAATGAATGAATGAATGAATGAAGCCGCTGTGGCCCATGAAGGGATAGGGCCTCCTACAGGAGGGGAAGCTCGGTTGGTGTGGTTCACATGATGAGCTATTTCACGTGAACAATATTTACATTCACATTCACTATGTGAGATACACTAGAGTTTAAATCTATATGAGTTTGTTCACTATCTGTCTCCACTCGTTCTGTTGCGGGCGATGGTTGACCAGTTCCCTCCCAGCTGCTGCTTGAATGTATCTGCCCATCTTCTTCTTGGTCTGCCTTGTGTTCTCCTTCCTATGTACGGAAATCTCCTATATGTAATTATATTTCTTTGTTTCGAAAATGTGAGAATTGACAGTCTCCTATGTACGGCTGCCATAGGATGAATAAATCTGTTTTTTCTTCCTACTGAAAACTTTTATATTTTGCACATAGGAGTTATTGCAGGAACAACGACGATATGTTCGATTGTTACCGTCTTTTGTTTCCTTCAGTGCCTTAAACTTACAGACGAAAAACTTTGAAAATTTTATTTTCATCTGGCACCAATATTGTATTAGGCCTACTACCAGTGGCGGTTCCTCGGGGGAGGGAAGGGAGGAACGTCCTCCTCGCATTTTCTTCTTTTGAAAGTAAATACCAAATAAAATATGTGCCTTGAAATTCGAGAAAGATTCGATAATTTTTAAGTTCACAGCTATGAGAAAAACTCGGTTGATCGAGTTTTAAACGACGCGCGCTCATGTGCTGTAGAAAACTGTGAGAAAGATGCGAGATTGTCTGTGTGGAGGAAAGGCACTCCATTCCTCCTCTACTGCAGTTAACACACATAGACAACAGCGCACTAGCGGCCAGAGAAAGAAGCAGAGTTTTAAAGCAAGTAAATGAACGGAGAGGGAGGAGATCCTCCTCTGAATCAGTCATGGGCGGGAAATAGAAACCGACTGGTCGTGCAGCAAGCTCGCTACCGCTGCCACCTAACGATGTTGCATTCAACCAGACTATAACACATCTAGGAGGAGACACAAGAAAAACAGTTTTAACGCAGCGCTATGAAAGACACCATGTAAACTTTTTTTAAAATTATAAATCAAAAATATTATTCATTGCACTTTATATAGGCTACTATTCATGGTTTGAAACTTTCGTGGATATTTGAAAGTTAAAGTCGGGTTTATGTAAAACAAAGAGGAAGTAGTTCTACGTAGTTGGCCCCTGAAATTCACTTCTATTCATTGTTTACTAGACAGGGCAACAGCCAAGTTGTCAGTTTTGTACAAATATATTTCAAACTGAAAGTAGGTACTCCAAACTACATCATTTTTAACATAAAAAATTAATCGGCCACCGGCAGCTTTGAACAATAATGATAGTATGACTTTACAAGAACTGACATTCTTCTAAAGCATGTGATACTGAACTGTTAAAATGTACATGTGGCAACACAGACCACGTGGGTGGGTGCAGTGTTCTCGCTTTCCTAACAGATTATTTCCCATTCCCATTTCCGTAAAACGGTTCCGGTTACGAGTTAGTAGCTAGTCTCTTCCAACACGTGTGATGCTGTAGTGTGCTCGAAAAATGCTACGAGGTTGTGAATTTCCTTGTAATTGTTAATTTGCGCTATTATTCAACAATGAATGGAAGTGAAATCATAATATATTTTGGACAATTTAGGAAACTCAGTTTACAAGAACAGATTATTGCTATACAGAAGGGAAGGCCAACCCCTACACTACCTGGTCTTACATGTATGCATGTAGGCTAATTTGTAACATGTTTCATTCAAGAAGGTGTCATTTAGTGCTGTTAATTTCTTTCCTCCTCTTAAGAAATATGCAGGAGCCGCCACTGCCTACTACCTCTATTCATTCGAAAATTATAATCCTCTGAAACCCAACCATGACTTCTGGGACACAGTATAAGTCGAATATATACGTTGCACGTGGAGAGTTATCCCTCTCTAATGAACCGTAGCTATGCCAATCTACTACGAACTGGACCTAAGCGTTCATTTTCTTGCGTGAGTTAACAAAATCCTGGAACTAGATCTTAGGAAATAATCCAGGTATTACGAACGTGTTCACGACAGGCTACTGCAATTACGGGGCTTATTAACTGAATAACACCTAGCTGTATATATAGCTATAGCTCGCTAAATTTCACAACACTTGTGGAAAGAGACGATTAAAAACCAAACGAGCCTAGGCAACCTTCGAGAGGTCTCGCAGCATGCGTGGGCAGAGGTTACATTACGATAATGACACGCTGTTGCGAGCGTTGCATTATCCGCCCATTATCCTGTGCTTGGCGTTATTATGATTCTACAAAAATGTTGCGGAAATGTTGTTAAAATAACGATCAAGGTTAACAGTAATGGCTGTCTTCAAGGCGCTGCCGTCTTCAGTGGAGAAGAGAAAAATAGAGACAAGGACAGCATTTTGGATCTTTTAGTCATCAATTTTTTTTTATCAATTTATTGGGTATTTTACGACACTGTATCAACATCTAGGTTATTTAGCGTCTGAATGAAGTGAAGGTGATAATGCCGGTGAAATGAGTCCGGGGTCCAGCACCGAAAGTTACCCAGCATTTGCTCGTGTTGGGTTGAGGGAAAACCCCGGAAAAACCTCAACCAGATAACTTGCCCCCACCGGGATTTGAACCCGGGCCACCTGGTTTCGCGGCCAGACGCGCTGACCGTTACTCCACAGGTGTGGACTTTAGTCATCATATTTATCTATCTCATCATCATCATCCTTAAGGTATCCATATACACTACCGGTCAAAAATGTTCAATCACCTATTACAACTATGGATTTGTGGTTAAAACAGGGATTCCATTTTGAATATTCTACCATATCATAGTGCTAGAGAGAGAAAATATTTATTTTGTTGGTCTATTTAGTTTTTCCGATGTGTTTGTACATTGAAATAAAGTGTATAGTTGTTTTCATAGCTGATCGAAAACTTTTGACCGGTAGTGTACGTTTTGGTTCGAAATCGTCATTTTTAACCAGTTTCCTTCAAATTATTGTAGTAAATCTAGTGCCATTAAGGTGATGGAACACTAAAATTTGTATTTTTGAAACTACTGGTGGGATTTTGTTTTCCATTTTATAACCACTAAGTATGATTATATCAATATATCACTCCCACTTTGTGCCTAGGGCTGGTCAGGACTACTGAATGAATTGATGAATTGAATACCAAATTTCTAGGACTTTTTATAGACTCCAGTTTAACATGGGAAAAACATATCGAACATATATGCACAAAATTATCAAGAGTTATATATTTATTAAAGAAATTAGTGACTTGTGTTTCTCAAAATTATTTAAGACGTGCCTACTTTTCGTTCTTTCAGTCGATAATTAGGTATGCATTAATTTTCTGGGGAAATGGTAGCAAAATTGGGAGCGTCTTGATTTTGCAAAAGAAAGCCATTAGAATTCTATATCAATCAAACTATCTTGAACATTGTCGACCTCTTTTCAAACAATCACAGATATTAACTGTCATAAATATATATATATATATATATATATATATATATATATATATACATATATACGACCTAGTCCTTTACACTCGACAAAATATAGACAATTACTCATTAATAGCCAATATACATGATCAAGAAATTAGAAACAGTGAACAAATTAATATTCCATACTGTAGATTACATAAAACTAGTACAAATTTTTCTGTCATGGGGATGAAATTATATAATAAGCTTCCCAGTCAATATTACAAGTTACCAACCAATAGTTTCAAAGCTAGATTTTATAATTGGCTTTTAATTAATCCTTTCTACTCTGTAGATGAATTTCTTAACATAAATTCATAGGAAATTGTTTTTTAATAAATAAAGTTATTTAGATTAGTTACAATTATTACATAAGACTGAAGTGTTTTCATTAATTTTAGAGTTTCAAAATGTTTTGTGTTTTCATTCTAATTACTGTTTTCAATTGTATATGTATTTTCAAATGTATGTTGTTTTTGTGACGAAGCCTATCACTGTATGTTTAATGGCTTAATAAATTGAATTGAATTGATTAAGAAAAATTTGGAACGACCGAATAAAAGACCTATAGAGATTATACCAGGCCATGAGGATAATAATAATAATAATAATAATAATAATAATAATAATAATAATAATAATAATTTATACTAGTATAGGCTTATGTGGAAAGCGGAATTCTCGTCACCGGAACTCTCGTCATTGTACCACCTAGTCACTGCAATTTTGTCATCCGGTGTTTTGGTCACTTCGGATGCTATTCATAGACATTTCGCTAGCCCGCGCTACGAGCGTGCTAAACTAGCCCCGGCTATCGACTGATTACTTGTATAGGATTCATATCATATCACATCGCAAACACTGGTTTATGAATACGAAAAACGTTAGTTCCCTGATCATCCACCGGAAGCCCGCGCTAAGAATATCTATCGACTTTTTGGTCACCCGATATTTTGGTCACCAATACACATTTTCTTAAAAATAACAATTTATTTTGACAAGTAAAATATCCGTAGGTACGCTGTATAAAATGTTATATGATTAATGCTTCAAAATTGCCACACTGCATAAAATGTTACATGTTTTATGTTTCAAAATTGCCACCAAAATTGTGTCCGATGACTTATTGATCATCAATATCTTCCAGTTCATCTATATGTGGGGGCTCAGGTGACAAATTTTGTCTTCGTACTTTTCGGACAGTGCTCTTCATGGTTTCTTGCTTTGGCAAGTTCATGTTTGTTTCACTCGAAACATTTCTGAATAATGACTGCAGGTGATTCATCTTTTGTTCGTGCAGTTTCTTTAATTGCCTCCACGGTTTCAATGGCGTGAATCCTTCCCCAGTTAGGACCATGACTTGGATGTTCAGAAGGGCCTTCAATTACAGATGTTTTATCTGGAGTTAGGGTTATTGTAGCGTTGCATGTTCTGCACTGGTCGCATCTCCAAACTACACCGGAATCTCGAACTTTATGCCTGATATACATATACCATTGATGTATTAGTTTCACAAAGCCCCTAATACTTCGACTGAATCGAAATTCCCCTTCGTGATGCTCCATCAGTACAATAAATTTGATAATAACTAAAATAAGAACGTTACTTTACACCTAAAATTTTTCGTCACATATATGCGTAACCACGGAAACAGTCTAACAATGACATTTAAGTCTCATATTTATATGCGTAACCACGGAAACAACCTTACAATGACATTTAAATCTCATTATACTTATATCCGTAACCACGGAAACAACCTTACAATGACATTTAAATCTCATTATACTTATATCCGTAACCACGGAAACAACCTTACAATGACATTTAAATCTCATTATACTTATATCCGTAACCACGGAAACAACCTTACAATGACATTTAAATCTCATTATACTTACACGCTTAACCACGGAAACAACCTTGCAATGACATTTAAATTTCATTATATTTATATGCGTAACCACTGAAACAACCTTACAATGACATTTTATTCTCGTTATACTTATATGCGTAACCACGGAAACAACCTTACAATGACATTTAAATCTCATTATACTTATATCCGTAACCACGGAAACAACCTTACAATGACATTTAAATCTCATTATACTTATATGCGTAACCACGGAAACAACCTTACAATGACATTTAAATCTCATTATACTTATATGCGTAACCACGGAAACAACCTTACAATGACATTTAAATCTCATTATACTTATATCCGTAACCACGGAAACAACCTTACAATGACATTTAAATCTCATTATACTTATATCCGTAACCACGGAAACAACTTTACAATGACTTTTAAATCTCATTATACTTATATCCGTAACCACGGAAACAACTTTACAATGACATTTAAATCTCATTATACTTATATCCGTAACCACGGAAACAACCTTACAATGACATTTAAATCTCATTATACTTATATCCGTAACCACGGAAACAACCTTACAATGACATTTAAATCTCATTATACTTATATGCGTAACCACGGAAACAACCTTACAATGACATTTAAATCTCATTATACTTATATCCGTAACCACGGAAACAACCTTACAATGACATTTAAATCTCATTATACTTATATCCGTAACCACGGAAACAACCTTACAATGACATTTAAATCTCATTATACTTATATCCGTAACCACGGAAACAACTTTACAATGACATTTAAATCTCATTATACTTATATCCGTAACCACGGAAACAATCTTACAATAACATTTAAATCTCATTATACTTATATGCGTAACCACGGAAACAACCTTACAATGACATTTAAATCTCATTATACTTATATGCGTAACCACGGAAACAACCTTACAATGACATTTAAATCTCATTATACTTATATCGTAACCACGGAAACAACCTTACAATGACATTTAAATCTCATTATACTTATATGCGTAACCACGGAAACAACCTTACAATGACATTTAAATCTCATTATACTTATATCCGTAACCACGGAAAGAACCTTACAATGACATTTAAATCTCATTATACTTATATCCGTAACCACGGAAACAACTTTACAATGACTTTTAAATCTCATTATACTTATATCCGTAACCACGGAAACAACCTTACAATGACATTTAAATCTCATTATACTTATATGCGTAACCACGGAAACAACCTTACAATGACATTTAAATCTCATTATACTTATATCCGTAACCACGGAAACAACCTTATAATGACATTTAAATCTCATTATACTTATATCCGAACCACGGAAACAACCTTACATGACATTTAAATCTCATTATACATACACGCTTAACCACGGAAACAACCTTGCAATGACATTTAAATCTCATTATACTTATATCCGTAACCACGGAAACAACCTTACAATGACATTTAAATCTCATTATACTTATATCCGTAACCACGGAAACAACCTTATAATGACATTTAAATCTCATTATACTTATATCCGTAACCACTTAAACAACCTCACAATGACATTTAAATCTCATTATACTTATATCCGTAACCACGGAAACAACCTTACATGACATTTAAATCTCATTATACTTACACGCTTAACCACGGAAACAACCTTGCAATGACATTTAAATTTCATTATATTTATATGCGTAACCACGGAAACAACCTTACAATGACATTTAAATTTCATTATATTTATATGCGTAACCACTGAAACAACCTTACAATGACATTTAAATCTCATTATACTTATATCCGTAACCACGGAAACAACCTTACAATGACATTTAAATCTCATTATACTTATATCCGTAACCACGGAAACAACCTTACAATGACATTTAAATCTCATTATACTTATATCCGTAACCACGGAAACAACTTTACAATGACTTTTAAATCTCATTATACTTATATCCGTAACCACGGAAACAACCTTACAATGACATTTAAATCTCATTATACTTATATGCGTAACCACGGAAACAACCTTACAATGACATTTAAATCTCATTATACTTATATCCGTAACCACGGAAACAACCTTACAATGACATTTAAATCTCATTATACTTATATCCGTAACCACGGAAACAACCTTACATGACATTTAAATCTCATTATACTTACACGCTTAACCACGGAAACAACCTTGCAATGACATTTAAATCTCATTATACTTATATCCGTAACCACGGAAACAACCTTACAATGACATTTAAATCTCATTATACTTATATCCGTAACCACGGAAACAACCTTATAATGACATTTAAATCTCATTATACTTATATCCGTAACCACGGAAACAACCTTACAATGACATTTAAATCTCATTATACTTATATCCGTAACCACGGAAACAACCATACAATGACATTTAAATCTCATTATACTTATATCCGTAACCACGGAAACAACCTTACAATGACATTTAAATCTCATTATACTTATATGCGTAACCACGGAAACAACCTTACAATGACATTTAAATCTCATTATACTTATATGCGTAACCACGGAAACAACCTTGAAATGACATTTAAATCTCATTATACTTATATCCGTAACCACGGAAACAACCTTACAATGACATTTAAATCTCATTATACTTATATCCGTAACCACGGAAACAACTTTACAGTGACATTTAAATCTCATTATACTTATATCCGTAACCACGGAAACAACCTTGCAATGACATTTAAATCTCATAATTATATCCGTAACCACGGGAACAACCTTAGAATGACATTTAAATCTCATTATACTTATATCCGTAACCACGGAAGCAACCTTATAATGACATTTAAATCTCATTATACTTATATCCGTAACCACGGAAACAACCTTATAATGACATTTAAATCTCATTATACTTATATCCATAACCACGGAAACAACCATACAATGACATTTAAATCTCATTATACTTATATCCGTAACCACGGAAACAACCTTACAATGACATTTAAATCTCATTATACTTATATCCGTAACCACGGAAACAACCTTACAATGACATTTAAATCTCATTATACTTATATCCGTAACCACGGAAACAACCTTACAATGACATTTAAATCTCATTATACTTATATGAGTAACTACAGAAACAACGTTACAATGACATTAAGATCTCATTAAAGTTTCCCAATAAAATATAAATAAATTATTAAATCTAATCGATGACGAGAACACCGGTGATTAAAATGTAATCGGTGACAAGAGGGTGTAATGACGACACCTCCGGTGACGAGAATTCCTAGACACGGCGTATGTATGCTTTCAATTTCGTTTTGAGAGAAGTGTGGACACAAATAGCACCCAGTCCTGGTGTTTGCGGCTCATAACTGTGTTTGCACACTTAGTCGTTGCGTTAAATAATTTATGTGGGCGGTTCCGGCAAATTAAATATCATTGCCAAGAATGGGAATCGAATTTGCGACCGGACATGCCGTCGCCCACGCCGTAGCGTGCTCCAAGGTGGAAACGCTCTTGCGAGACTGTCTGCCTGCGAGTCAACATTCTCAACCTCGGGCAAAGGAATGGTGCAATGTAAATTGCACATAATTCCTTATCCTTTATACATTACATGGTAAACATTCAACATTATGGAAATTTGTGAGAGGTTATGTAGATTTTCATTAGCATACGCGATTTATATGTGTGGCAATTTCGAAATTATCGCTGACCGGCCTTAGCTGAATTTTATCTAATATGCTGTCACCAAATGTGGTCGTGATTCGATGTGGTTAGGTTCTTCGATATCTATAGTGAATACGACGCTGTAAAGAACTTTGTGAGAGATCGTGCGTATTTGCTTGTTTTCCGCACAGAACCAATACGCGGTAAGTGTGAAACACCACATTCAGTATTCCCAACGCAACACACATAACAATTTCCCTCTTCTTACCGCTTAAGCGCGACATTCATTTTACTGCTTTAGGCTTTTAACATATTATTTTTAGAGACGTTTAACATAGTAATAATTATAAATTGTCAACTTACCACTGCAATTTCACCTAAATTGCAATGTTAATTATTGTTTTTAAATATTTGCAAAAATTAAGTAGAGTCTACTACACCACAAAACTTATTGCATTCCTGATACAAGTAACATTAAGGAAGCCGTGAAAAAATCAACAAGATTCCAGATGCTGATTTTATTACTGCAATATGTTACATAAATAATATTGTTAAAATATTAAAATGAAAAATAAATCATTACTTAACCTTACCGTTTGTTTTAAGTTCGCATTTATAGACTGGGGGGGGGGGAAGACAGACGTATATCACGGCCTGCTGGAGTATAGTAAACACAGAAAACATTTTATAACAACAATGTTGAAGAAAGATATTTTGGTGTTCCGAAGTTGCCGTCATTAAACAGAAACCAACATGGAGATTTCATTGCAACTAATTAGAAATTCGCCTTTCAGGTATGTAATAAACGATCTTGGCACAAAATAATGTACGATACACGAGCGGTATGTTTGTTTTCATGTTCTCGGAAATTAAAAAGCTCAACTACGTTTCGCTTTTTCAATCTTTTCCTCGACCATGAAAACGTCAACATACCGCTCTTGTAACGTATATTACTATTTGTACGAGTACTTCGATTTCTTCCGTCCTTGTTATACCATTGCTCCATCATTACCGTTATCTGATCGTCTAGGAATAGCTCCTGTATTTGACAAGAATTGGTAAATAAACGTCACACTTACCATTACCAAAGTATGTTGTAAAATTCATTATAGAAGTCCACACCTGTGGAGTATCGGCTAGCGCGCCTGGCCGCGAAATAGGTGGCCCGGGTTCCATTCCCGGTCGGAGCAAGTTACTTTGTTGAGGTTTTTTCCGGGGTTTTCCCTCAACCCAATATGAGCAAATGCTGGGTAACTTTCAGTGCTGGACCCCGGACTCATTTTACCGGCATATCATCTTCATCTCATTCAGACGTTAAATAACCTAAGATGTTGATAAAGCGTAGTAAAATAACCTACTAAAAAATCTACTTCATTATTGACTTCAAATATGATCTGTATGAACACTTAAAATAGTTACTTGTTACACAAGTCAGTCGAAGTAATTTTTATTCACATGTGTATGTTTAGCGCAGAAGGCATATGCCGATGTTCCTAACATTCACGGGTGGATTGGAATTAAATTTATTTACCAGTATAATACAAAATTCAGGTTGCGGATACAGGAGACTAGAGGGTAGCTGTGAATATATTGAATAAGTAGTCGTGGACAGCCGATAAGGGGTGGTCCTCCAGCTTGGGGGTTGGGTGAAGGACTAACAACCCATCACCATAAAAAAACAGCTTTTTACGAAACCTCAAAATAAAGTTACATAATGCAGAACTGCAGAACATTAAATACAGACTGAATAATTTCGAGGGAAAAATTGTTCCGGAGCCGGGTATCGAACCCGGGACCTTTGGTTTAACGTACCAACGCTCTACCACTGAGCTACCCGGGAACTCTAACCGACACCGATTCAATTTTTCCCTCTATATCCACAGACCTCAAAGTGGGCTGACAACCGTCAAGCAACCAACTTCGAGTGCACACTAACTCCGTGTGACTTAAATTGTGGTTTTCTGTTAACGAACAGTGACGTGTATTATGCAAATCAAGATTTCAGGTATAACTCAAATCAACTTTACAGGGAGTTATACCTGAAATCTTGATTTGCATTAAATACAGACGTTTGAGATGGGCAGGGCTTGTAGCACGTATGGGCGAATTCAGAAATACGCTAAAAAAACCTAAATGTTGATAAAGCGTCGTAAAATAACCCAATAAAATAGATCAATTAGAGTTAGATGAACAGAAGTATATATTCACAATATAGGTTATATATTCTACACATTGCTTTTGCGTTATCATTTTATGTTTATTTGGTTGGGGTAGCCAAGCATAACGGACTAGACGAGTAAACCAACTTCCCGTCCACCGTTGTGGCTGAGGGATTAACGAGTCTAACTCCGAACCCAGCGGGCCCGGGTTCGATTCCCGGTCGGGACGAGTTGCCTGGGTGAGTTTTTTTCGGGATTTTTCCCTCACTCCTATGGATGAATATCCGGTAACTTTATCAGGCGATTGAAACCCCACTTATCTTCGCCACTTCCTTTCCTCCCCTACCATCCTTTCATTCATCATCCCGTTACTTCTTCTGGTTTTCAGATCGCTCTACAAGCGGCCCTCCGAAGCTGCTGGCTCTCTCGACCGGCCTCCGTGGATTGTATTCAAGTGATGATGGATAGCTTCTGCAACGGAACCCGGGGCAGACCTTCTCGGGGGAGGTCTTCCGCCTCGAATCGTTAAGGGAGCCTTGGGGAGGGAGGGTTGCCGAAGCAGGATTGGTAAATGGACTCTGTTGGCTGTAGGGACCGGTCGTTAGGGGGGGGGGGGTCAAGTGGTTAAGTCGGTGCGCGTAGAGTATTGGTGGGCACACAACTCATCCCATATAGGAGGATGTATAATAGACCTCAGGTCGTAGTGCGTGGGATGTTTATTTATTTATTTATTTATTTAATCTGACAGGATTAAGGCCATAAGGCCTTTTCTTCCATCCTACCAGATAGCACATATAAATACAAAAAAGAAATACAAACACTGATGAAAATAATAGAAATTAAGTTAAAGCCCTATAGAGGGTCAACAGGGTCAAAAGAACACTATAGAGCTCTCATCGAGCTAATACAAGAAAAAAGAAAGAAAACAGAGATAGCAATGATGATAGTAATAATAATAATAATAATAATAATAATAATAATAATAATAATAATAAATACATTACATATTAATTGTCAATTTTACAACAGCATAGTTACAATATTTACTATATGTCACGGGTTAAGCCGAAGTTGCGCAACCTGACAGGTGTTCAACACGCAATTCCATGAACTAGAATGTGATTTTTTAATTTAAATTTGAATTTTGATATTGTCCGACAGTCTCTGACATGGTCAGGGAGAGAATTCCAGAGGCGTGGAATAGATATGCTGAAAGATGATGAGTAGAAGGATGTTCTGTGCAGAGGAATAAAGAGAAGGAACATGTTCCGGGTTCGAGGCAGTGAAAGGTAAACAAAACGAGATGCTAGGTAAGGGGGTGTGGAGGTATGGATGATTTTAAATGTTCCCTCCCTCCTAACAAGAAAAAAACAACCTCCCAGGCCTCGAACCCGAAGCTGGAACCCCAAAATGGTTGAAAAAATCTTGAATGTAGAATTTCCAGACTTATATTTGTAAAACCCAAAAACTCATCATACTATTATAATGAAACAGAACGGAATTCTGATTCTAAAAAGTTACTTCCGATAAACCACTTCCACCATCTCTCTTCTCAAAACTGTAACAGACAAGAGTTAGGTCTGTGATGTACACAGTGTCCACTTCATTCGAACGTCATTCAATTCACATAAGCTGTTCTATTATCGACATTATAGCTTGAACAAGTTTTTATATTGCATTAGGAGCAGGTTGTTACCAATTTATAATCATGTTTAATTAATTCCCATTTACTGTTACTCAAGCAAACGGCCTTAATTTGCATTTACATGTGAACTGGTGAATAAATATTGTGTGTGACTTTTATACCCGTAATCGTATGTTCCTGTAACGAAGGAACCTTCTGAGTCCAGCCCACTGCAGAATATTAAGAGAAATAAACATATATAATAATAATAATAATAATAATAATAATAATAAAAATAATAATAATAATAATAATAATAATAATAATAATAATAATAATGTAACATTAAAATAGAAATAAAATCGGAAAAAAATAAAAAAGACAGAGAAAGGAAGGGAAAAAAATATAAATTAGAAAGGAAGAAAGAGAAAGCATTTATTTAAAAAGTAAGATATAAAGAAATAAGGGGCGGAAAAAGTCCAGAAATATTTGGGAATTAAAAACGAAAGGGAATAAGGCAGACAAGTTAAAAAAAGACAATTAAATAAGAAACGAGAAAGAGGGAATTCCATAGGAATATTCCCACAGATAATGTTGCCGTAAATTTACCCATTACACTGCTCCGCCGATTTCGTAGAATGCGTCTGAGTCTAAAGAAATCAGCAAAACAGTACAACGTGGTCTGTTGTGATGAGAATCCAAGTCCCCGCATATTGGTAAGACATCGTGTCATAAACACGTTCACGTCTGAGTATTTCTGACAACGTAAATACAACATTCATCACCTAGAAAACGGCCCAAATATTAAGAATATGTTTGGAGATTTGAAGATATTTATTTATTTATTTATTTATTTATTTATTTATTTATTTATTTATTTATTTATTTATTTATTTATTTATTTATTTATTTATTTATTTATTTATTTCTCTATCTATTTATTTATCTATTTATTTATCTATTTATTTATTTATTTATTTATTTATCTATTTATTTATTTATCTATTTATTTATTTTGCTAATAATTAATTGTAACATAAAATATAATATTTACAGAAAAACTTAGCTCGCCCCTGAAAGAGTAGAACTCGTGCTCAGGGGCGGATTCCTGAATTGAAATTAATTTATTATACAAAACAATTTGTCTTATGTCTACTATGCAATTATAGTATATAATTTTAAATTTACAATTTTTATAAAATCCATACATAACTTTTTAAATTTAATACTAGAACTATTAGAATTGACAAGATTAGGATATTTAAATATAAATTTGTTATATATTCTTGGGCCTAAATTACTACTATGATTAAATACTGTAACAGTGTTGCATTTTGGTTCAAACAATCTTAAAGAATTCATACCTTTTGTTTCATAACTATGAGAATACAATTCAAAATTATTTCGATTTTTATGTATGAATTTTATTAATACAATACAATATTAATACACTATAATGCCGTCAATCATCTGATATCTTCTTCTCCCGTTCACCATTTCTGCCAGGGCATCCTTCAGTAGGCAGTTTTTTTCTCAGCCAGTGACCCAGCTAATATAGGCCTACTTCTTATCATGACAAATTAAAAATGAAATAGGGAACGAAAGAAGACAGATTGGAAAATAGACTGAATTAAAGCAACACAAGAAAGAAAAAATAATGATAGTAATATTCTGACCTTCACTATGAAAATTTACTTTTAAATGGCAGGTTCTAAAAAACACGTGATCCAAATATGGGAATGAGAGTTCACACACTCGTTATAAATAATATTCAAAGTCTTGGTAGCGTAACAAAAGGTTAGGAGGGAGTGAGGTGTTAAAATTCATCTTTGGAGGTGAGGGGGCCGTCCTTGTGGCAGTTTCAAATATGCTGTTAAGAACATTTGAATTGAAACGGTTGGATTCCCACTGCAGCGGCCAGAGTTGACAACTCTGTGTGGGCAGTCTTTGGAGGTTAGCTGGTCCGGCAGACAACTGCCTCTTGACTTCATAAATGGCGTAAGAGCGAGATTTCAAATATTTCGCACCTGGTTTACTTCACAACCGTTGTTCAGTTTTAAATCTGCGAACGTATCCACTCGTTTAAATACTGAGAACCGTTGGATCAATGTGATTTATTCTTTCCTAGTGAATATCGTTATCTGTTATACAGATACTGTCCCAGAAGAAATGCCAGTTTTGGAGCAAAATTTTATATTATTACGATGTACCGAAGTACATACGATATTTCCGTGCAGAAATTCTGCGTCATCACATGATGAAGGATGAGTGGAACGGAGAAAAATTCTCTCCGGCACCGGGATTTGAACCCGGGTTTTCAGCTCTACCTGCTGACGCTCTCGGGCATCGGAAATTGCACACCAAAATTTGCTACCTGGATTACGGTCATAAGGAAACTGCACACCAAAAAGTTTTCGACCTGCTTTGCCGATACTACACATAGTTTTAATTTATGCTCGACCATGCCGAAATGTAATAATTATACACCTGGTAGTAGCCCTTTAATGCACCTCATTAAAGTACACCTATTCATTATAATTCAGTTGTTCAGCCAATCAGAAATCACCATTGTACCATTATAAAACCGCAAGTATCGATTATTCTCGGATATGCAATCACGGAGACTGGAAATCCAATACTGTCGCAGAAGGTTATGTTCCGTTACTATAATAATTAGCGTTAATTGTAAATAATATTCAAATAAATTCAATTTGTCATCCCGTTTTTCAATTCTAAATCAATTTCCAAGTTATATCAAGCCTAATGTTCATGTTATTCTCTAAATTATATCAAGGTCAATGACATTCGTGCCTCGGAAAAAATCAATATTTTCGCGTCTGCGCACATCTCACAATTCAGGTCAGTTCCGCTCCTCACTTACATAACCATAACATGAATACTTACGAATAATTTCAAGTTATAAATATGGTCGAGCATAAAAAGTCGTATGAAACTTGCCTATAATGGTAATTAAGACGCTCGTATGAAAATTATGAAACTCGCTTGCGCTCGTTTCATAAACAATCATACTCGCGTCTTAATTACCACCATTATAGGCTCGTTGCATAATGTACTATTATCGAAGTCTTTTAATTTTGTTCGAAATGGAGCGGTTGTTTACATCTGAAAGTGAATGGGGAAATTTAGTGCTGGTATATGAGGACTGTAAATTTTATAAAGCCAAGGAATTGGAAAACTTCACTCCATCTAATATAGTAATAGACTTTGAACTAGCTATACATGCTGCAGTGGTGAAACTTGGGAATACGTTGCTATTATACTCGTAGGTTGCCGCTTCCATCTTGCGCAAGAATGGTGGCTGAAAATACAGCGTGTAGGACTGGCGAAGGAGTGCAAAGAAGACAGTGGGATAGGACAGTGGCTCAGGATGGTATTTGGCATAATGTATTTAAATCCAGAGGAAGTCGGGAATTTCTTCGCTAAGAAACTGGCTGAGGTAAAACCGATAGATACTAGACTTGAGAAGTATGCAGATTATTTACTAGAAACGTGCATCTCCGAAGATGCCATTTTCCCTCCCACTGTATGGGCAGCCATGATTGCATCGACCTCTCGCACAACAAATAGCTGTGAATCATTTCACAAGCATTTTAATGTCAGCTTTTACAGCAGTCATCCTTCATTGTATGAATTCGTGGATCAACTTCTGGACATACAAACTGGTACTTTTATTAGACTGCAAAGCAATGAAGGAAGGAAGTAAACGAAGTTTCAATGTAAAGTCAGCCAAATGCAAAAGAGACATATTTTGTAAATTGTGCAGTATCCGGGTAGGATTAGTGGGTCCCTCGAAAAGCGGTGTGCAGTTTCCGGATCAAAGTGTGCAGTTTCCACCTACCCAACGCTCTATCCACTAAGCCACACCGGATTCCCATCCCGATGTCGGATCGAATCCTCTCAGTTTAAGTTCCACCTCTTGGGTTCCCTCTAATGGCCTACCCTCATGCACTGCGTCATAGATGTATGACTGGCACAATGGCCACACATGTGCAGAGGTGCACTAGTTATGAGTGACTAAGTGGCCGGGATCCGACGGAGTAAGCGCCGTCTTAAATCACTACGTGATTATTTTTCTAGAGGCTTTGGATAGGTGGTATGATATATCCAGGAACTCTAATCCGCCAGCTCATCCAGATGTCCAGAATTGTTGGGATGATATAATTATTAGGCACATCCAGAATCTCTTGTAACATCTTGTACATTAGAAACATACCCGTGACGAGAATATTGTACGAAATGGAAATATAAAAATTGGAAATTTATCTTTTGAAGAGGTGGAGAAGTTCAAATATCTTGGAGCAACAGTAACAAATGTAAATGATACTCGGGAGGAAATTAAACATGGAATAAATATGGGAAATGCCTGTTATTATTCTGTTGAGAAGCTTTTATCATCCAGTCTGCTATCAAAAAATCTGAAAGTTAGAATTTATAAAACAGTTATATTACCAGTTGTTCTTTATGGTTGTGAAACTTGGACTCTCACTTTGAGAGAGAAACCTAGGTTAAGGGTGTTTGAGAATAAGGTGCTTAGGAAAATATTTGGGCCTCAGAGGGATGAAGTTACAGGAGAATGAAGAAAGTTACACAACACAGAACTGCACGCATTGTATTCTTCACCTGACATAATTAGGAACATAAAATCCAGACGTTTGAGATGGGCAGGGCATGTAGCACGTATGGGCGAATCCAGAAATGCATATAGAGTGTTGGTTGGGAGGCCGGAGGGAAAAAGACCTTTAGGGAGGCCGAGACGTAGATGGGAAGATAATATTAAAATGGATTTGAGGGAGGTGGGATATGATGATAGAGAATGGATTAATCTTGCTCAGGATAGGGACCAATGGCGGGCTTATGTGAGGGCGGCAATGAACCTCCGGGTTCCTTAAAAGCCAGTAAGTAGGGGAGAGTCGGGTAGTATCGGACATCGGGTAATATCGGACAGTGAGCTTCTTTCATCTACCACACGATGATAGTACCTGATTGACATGGTTACGTTTCTGTGATGTCGCATAGAGAAACGTAACCATGTCATTCAAGTACTACCATATGGTGGTAGATGAAAGAAACGCACTGTCCGATATTACCCGATGTCCGATACTACCCGACTCTCCCCTAAGTATTAGAAACAGACCAAGCTCGACTTTTGGCTCTACAAGAAAAAGAAGCAGGGTGCTGGCTACAATCTCTACCTTCCCTAAATATTGGAACGCTGATGGATAACAAATCTTTTAAGACTGCAGTCGCTCTATGTCTTGGATGAAAAATCTGCCAACCACATAAATGTGTATGTGGGAAAGTTGTCGACATGGTCATCACGCTCTGAACTGTGTCAAGAATAAGGGACTTTTTTTATACATTCAACAATTAACGACATTATCAAGAGAGCATTAACATCTTCTGGTGTCGCTGCTATTTTAGAACCCACTGGGATTAGTCGCACGGATGGAAAGCGCCCTGATGGATTAACCTTGATCCCGTAGAGCAGAGGAAACTCGCTAATGTGGGATACGACATGCGTGCATACCTTAGCTCCATCTCACTTGCCATCAACTTCTAAAATCGCAAGCTCTGCAGCAGAATCTGCCGTACGCAGAAAACGTCGTAAATACGTACATCTAGTAGACAATTACATTTCATCGTCTTTGCTGTGGAAACAATAGGCTCCTGGTGTAAAGAAACAAAAGATCTGGTTTCCGAAATTGGTAGAAGTTTGGTGACTGTTACTGGACACCCTCACTGCACCAATTACCTACGGCAACGAATAGCAATAGCCATCTAACGTGGAAACGCAGCCAGCATTTTGGAGAACTTTCCAGACGCCAATTCTCTGGATGAGATTTTCCTTATTTGAATATCTGAAGTGATTGCAGTTTTGTTTTCCTAACATATTAAAAAAATCAGGAGTCACAATGAAATTTTGTATTTACACACATTTAAACTGAAATTGTAACATTTTTCACCTGTAAATTAAAGTATTCTTCATATGCAATAAAGGCAAGATATTCCTTCTTCTCTATCTACTGTTTAATGGTTTTTAATTGTCTTTCATATTTCATCTGTATCCACGTTAAAATCGCTGCTGTTCAACTCTTCAATGAACTCTTCCTTCCTTGGAAGCTCCTTTGTATTTCTGTCACGTAACTTTGCAGTTTCTATAATCCACAGGCCTCCGTGAGTTTTATACAACTTCGGAAACTCAAATATTTGGTCACTATTTCACTGACTATTGTTTCCTATATTTTTACGTTCCCACTAGAACAGAAAAACAATCAGCTGTTAATTTAACGCTCTTAAAACAGCTGTTAATTTAAATTTCCGCGCTTTTCCCCTTGAATTCAAGTTATCAAGTGACGTTCACACTCTTCAAGTGTCCTTTCAAGTTAAGTAGAAAGGGATTCAACTTCACTTAAAACTTGAATTCAAGCCGTCACTTGGCTTCAAGTAAACTTGAAACATAGTTCACACTTTGCAAGTTCGTCGAATCAAGTGACTTTAATTCAAGTTACTTGAAAAGTAAAGGGTGAAAGGTTAGCCAGATGATGTCAGTCAATCTGCAGTAGTGGTTCGCATTTTTTCCGCGTCGACAGAAGTTTGGACGCATTAGTACACTTCACGAGCCGCCACTGTCAATGAAGCATCAGTATTATTCTTGTGAATTATATAAAGCCTAGTGGCTTGTGCAGCAAATGCTGCAGACCAAGTTCATTAGAAGTTTAAATAAAGATTTTTTTTAGATATATTTTCCAGACAGAATATCAGATATTTTGAAAGTTACTTGCTTCCATAATAATTAAATATGCTCCGCGAGTTATGTTACATTAAAAGTAACGTAATGACTCAATGAGGTTTAACTTTGTCAAAAACACCAAACAATTACCTGTAATAGTTCAGTTTTAATGGTTATAATGTCAACAAACCTTCTTGAGTTTTGTAGTTTATTAATAACCTATCCTACACGTTACACAGCTGTACTGAGAAAATTGCACAACAGAAAACCAGATCTGTAAATTTTATTCATGATAATATAACCTTCGTAATAAGTTTTGATTGTACGAAATGGAAATATAAATATTGGAGATTTATCCTTCGAAGAGGTGGAAAAATTCAAATATCTTGGAGCAACAGTAACAAATGTAAATGACACTCGGGAGGAAATTAAACGCAGAATAAATATGGGAAATGCGTGTTATTATTCGGTTGAGAAGCTCTTATCATCCAGTCTGCTGTCCAAAAATCTGAAAGTTAGAATTTATAAAACAGTTATATTACCGGTTCTTCTATATGGCTGTGAAACTTGGACTCTCACTCTGAGAGAGGAACATAGGTTAAGGGTGTTTGAGAATAAGGTGCTTAGGAAAATATTTGGGGCTAAGCGGGATGAAGTTACAGGAGAATGGAGAAAGTTACACAACACAGAACTGCACGCATTGTATTCTTCACCTGACATAATTAGGAACTTGAAATCCAGACGTTTGAGATGGGCAGGGCATGTAGCACGTATGGGCGAATCCAGAAATGCATATAGAGTGTTAGTTGGGAGACCGGAGGGGAAAAGACCTTTAGGGAGGCCGAGACGTAGATGGGAGGATAATATTAAAATGGATTTGAGGGAGGTGGGGTATGATGATAGAGACTGGCTTAATCTTGCACAGGATAGGGACCGATGGCGGGCTTATGTGAGGGCGGCAATGAACCTTCGGGTTCCTTAAAAGCCATTTGTAAGTAAGTAAATAAGTTTTGAAGTTTTTAGTAACCAGTATAGAGACAAATGAAGATCGACCTATTGACATTATGTCAGAGAATCTGTTGGCAATGCTGGAGTCATGGCCTCCATGATATTGTTTATTTTAGTGTTTATCTTGTTCTGGAAAGCTATTAGTTCTCAAAACTGACGACAAATGGATTTTGGAAAATAGGAAAATTATGTAGGAAAACTAACGCTTCACTGAAAGTTACTATTTCTCTGAAAATCCTCGGATGCCAAGCTTCAAAATGACGGGGCATTCATTAAAATCCGTTCAGCCGTTTTCCCGTAATTTCCATTACCAGTTCAAATTATATATATACTAGATATTGTAGTGACTGTCTAATTCAGACCGAAAGGTACACAGAGTTCTGGCACCAGCATACGATCCCATAAAACAGATAAGTAAACTGAGCTTTGTATAAAATTCCAATTTTTAAATTCACTTATCGTGTAATGGCATAAAATAAAACCTGCAACTTTATCAAAGATCTGTAAGGAGATGAGGAGAGAACCTGCGAAACCGGAACAAGTGGACACAACTCTGAACATGGTTCGCTCTTGCATTGAGCGAATGAATCGAAGGCTGAGGAGGGCAGTAACATGTAGCGTACGCGTTATCTCGCGTGGGCCGCCTGCATGGGCGTCCATACGTTTATCTCCTTCCAGTTCCATCTGATTAATCGGCAATCAATTTCTAGTCTCCCACACGTGTGATCTCGATCGTATTTTCATGCCTAAACCAGGTATAAGGACGGTCCTTGGGAAGCGGCTACTGCTGATAAAGTAGCAAGTGTCTGCATTAGCGCAAATTATGATTATTATCGAAATATGTATCTGCTTCCTCTTCATGTATGGTGAACATAATCATATTGCTTGGAACGAGCTGAGGCTACAATTAAATTCGACCTTTTCCATTTACGTACTCATAGACGTGCAAAAACAACAGTAAATTAGCTTATTTTATTACTTTCAACGTTTTTTCTTTTTTTCTCCGATAAAACTCTTGCCATATTATCCTAGGTGGTGTTATAGCTACGCTATCGCATTCGCTGTTGTAATCATTCATTCATAGTGTTCTACCCAAGAGCAGGTATTTCACTGCAAACCCAGCATTCTCCAGTCTTTCCTATTTGTCTCCTCATATGATCCATATATCTTAATATCGTCTATCATCTGATATCTTCTTCTATCTCGAACTCTTCTCCCGTTCAAAATTCCTTCCAGTGCATCCTTCAGTAGGCAGTTTCTTCTCAGCCAGTGACCCAAACAATCCCTTTTCCTCTTCCTGATCAGTTTCAGCATCATTCTTTCTTCACCCGCTTTTTCCAACACAGCTTCATTTCTTATTCTGTCTGTCCACTTCACACGTTCCATTCTTCTCCATATCCACATTTCAAATGCTTCTATTCGCTTCTCTTCACTTCGTCGTAATGTCCATGTTTCTGTCCCATACAATGCTACACTTCACACAAAGCACTTCTTTCTCTAGAGGTCCGCAAAAGATGCTCCTTTTTCTATTAAAAGCTTCTTTTGTCATTGCTATCCTCCTTTTGACTTCCTGGCAGCAGCTCATGTTACTGCTTTATAGTACACCCCAAGTATTTGAAGCTGTCCACTTACTCTACTGCCTCATTTACAATTCGCCAGTTTATGTTCTTTACTTTTCTTCCTATGACCACGGTCTTCGACTTGTTGGCATTTATCTTCATCCCATACTGCTCACAGCTGTCATTTAGCTCCAGTAACATATCCCTTAGTATCATCTCTTCTGCTAACAACGCCATATCATCAGCAAATCTTACACACTTTATTCTTCTTCCTCCTACTATCACTCCTCCCATGTTCTGAAAACAGTTTTTCACTAAATCCTCCGAGTAGATGTTGAACAGGGTAAGTGATAAAGGGCATCCTTGTCTTAACTTACTCCTCTCCCAATTTCAATTCCTTCTGACAATTCTTCTCCTATCCTGACTTTGACTCGTTGTTTCATATAAAGATTAATGAACAGTTTTCTCTCTTTCCAATCCACACCAATCTTCTTTACTATCCCCATCAGGTTATTCCAATCCACTCTGTCAAAAGCCTTTTCTAGGTCCATAAATACTACATACACTTCTTTATCCTTCTCTAGGTACATTTCGCCGATTGTTCGTAGCAGTCCAATTGCATCTCTCGTACCTTTTATTGTATATAAACTGCATTTAAATAAATATGATTATTATTATTATTATTATTATTATTATTATTATTATTATTAATCTCAAGTGGTATTTTGTACATGAGTACTATCCGTATAGGTCAGTTTCTATCTGATGCTTTTCCAATTCACTGCGGGCTAAAGCAGGGAGATGCACTATCACCTTTACTTTTTAACTTCGCTCTAAAATATGCCATTAGGAAAGTTCAGGATAACAGGCAGGGTTTGGAATTGAACGGGTTACATCAGCTTCTTGTCTATGCAGATGACGTGAATATGTTAGGAGAAAATAGACAAACGATTAGGGAAAACACGGAAATTTTACTTGAAGCAAGTAAAGCGATCGGTTTGGAAGTAAATCCCGAAAAGACAAAGTATATGATTATGTCTCGTGACCAGGATATTGTACGAAATGGAAATATAAAAATTGGAGATTTATCCTTCGAAGAGGTGGAAAAATTCAAATATCTTGGAGCAACAGTAACAAATATAAATGACACTCGGGAGGAAATTAAACGCAGAATAAATATGGGAAATGCGTGTTATTATTCGGTTGAGAAGCTCTTATCATCCAGTCTGCTGTCCAAAAATCTGAAAGTTAGAATTTATAAAACAATAATTATATTACCGGTTGTTCTGTATGGTTGTGAAACTTGGACTCTCACTCTGAGAGAGGAACATAGGTTAAGGGTGTTTGAGAATAATGTGCTTAGGAAAATATTTGGGGCTAAGCGGGATGAAGTTACAGGAGAATGGAGAAAGTTACACAACACGGAACTGCACGCATTGTATTCTTCACCTGACATAATTAGGCACTTAAAATCTAGACGTTTGAGATGGGCAGGGCATGTAGCACGTATGGGCGAATCCAGAAATGCATATAGAGTGTTAGTTGGGAGACCGGAGGGAAAAAGACCTTTAGGGAGGCCGAGACGTAGATGGGAGGATAATATTAAAATGGATTTGAGGGAGGTGGGGTATGATGATAGAGACTGGATTAGTCTTGCACAGGATAGGGACCGATGGCGAGCTTATGTGAGGGCGGCAATGAACCTTCGGGTTCCTTAAAAGCCATTTGTAAGTAAGTAAGTAAGTACTATTTCTGTTTTCACCCGACTTAGGCTATACACACAGGTACACGAATAAACAGATGTAAACACAGTTTGAGGGGAGGTTTCGACATGAATTTATTAACATCCTGCCAACCTGGCCTGGTGAGTGGATGGTAATAAATGAGGTTGTTACTCTAATTGCCCGTGTTTGCTTACAATGCCACTTCTGCATTTTTCTGCCCACGGAAACCAGTAGGTTGAGCAGCTTAGCTCGCTTCGAGTTCGACACTGTCTGACTTTCATATACCGTCATACGTCATCGCCGTTCGTAACGTCTTGCTGTTGATTGCTAACAGCGGGGAGCTTGCCTCTCTTAGACTGGAATTCGTCTTCTTCTACAAGGCGAGGGAATTTTCAGCGAACTATTTTTAAAATGTGATAAAACTGTACAGAGTAAATTAAATTCAATGTATCTCAAATAAACGGGCTTTATTAATTTGTTGAGAAAATTTATTTCTTTTGATGTTGCCAACAATGTTTGACCGTCATTTGTTTAACAGTACTACGCCATTTGCAGAAACAATGTTTCACCAGCGAATAGGGATTATACAGAATGTACACTGAGCGAATTTTCCTGTGTTTTGTTTCTCTGTGCGCCAGGGTTTAGTTCCACTTTCAAGCGCTAGAGGTTAGTGTAATCGAGCATACGCTAAGATATTAATTCAGAATAGAGTTGAGACACAGGATCCAAACATCGCCTACCTTATTGCATAATCCAGTAACGCTTTGCTTCAAATAAATTCAAGTTAACAGCTTTTCCTTATTTCTCAGTGACAAACTAGTTGTAATAATAATATTTTATAATTCAGATATCATAAATTATATTATAAAGTAATATAATACATTTTAAAATTAAGTATCGAATTCGTTTAATATTTGTATATAATATAATATAGATATATGGTTTTACTTCTCGTAAGAGTTTTGTTTTTCCATTTTCAGCGCTATCAAATCATTACATATTTTAATTGTTGTTGGGGTCAACGTCTCAACTCTCATTATAAAGGAACTCTAGAATCGAGACATTACAGTTAATGGCGGATTTATTATTTTATAGATCCAATTTATTTTATTTGAGTACATAATGTACCTAGATGTATTAATTATATGTGTTATATTTCCGCTGTGTCGACTGCTAGCTGGTGTGATGTCAGCGCCAACTCTAGGGAGAAAGCAGAATCTCACGCTTTAGCTGGCTTGAAGGTCATTGAAATCAGTCCGGCTACATCAAAGGTACCGACGCGAAGTGTCCATTCTTTATAATCCCTATTCGCTGGTTTCACCGTCATCTGTAATATCTGTCGGATAAGCCAACATGGTAAACACATTCTTCGTAAGGAAACCTTATACTGGTGACAGACTACAGTCACTAATGGCGACTATCGACCTAATCGCGATCGGGTTTGTAGTGTGTCACCGTCCCGATCGCGATCAGGAGCTAAATCCTGTTTCCAGAACAAGATAATCGCGCTGAGGCACGGCCCAGTGGACGAAAGTAACATTTTAGTAATCTTTGGCTTCGAATCACCTTGATTGATATTATTTAGGAAGTCGTGATAGCTTCTCTTGTGGAATTTTGTTACCCCTTCCATTGTATTATATGACTTATGAAATAGAAACGAAAATTAATGGCTAGAAAATGAATTTGGCTGGAGAAATTTAATGCAGATGTGAGAAAAGTAAAAAGAAATATATTAACAATGACAGACGAATTATTCATATTTCATATATATAGACAGTAGAAGGCTGCTGAAAAATGTTTCATTTCAATAAATAATGGATTACAAACTGGAACTGGTTTCTTTTTCAGATTTTCAATTTCAGTCTCCATTACGACGCTATCGTTGAAGTTAGGGTTGATTTAAAAAATATGCTTTATTACAAAAATAATATACATTTTTGGTATTATATAAATTTTATAGGTTATAAAATCTCTTTTCAAAATGATATAAATTGTATCAGTTTACATTGCAAAGCATATAACAATTTTAACAAATAAATTCCCATATCAAGCTGCAAGCAACAACAAAAAAAGGGTAAAAAAACAATGAACAAACATCAAAAGAAAATATGAACTTTAGGTGTTGTCCAGGAGAGAAACAACATATACGTATGTACATAGAGAAAATTGTTTCCTCTATGGTAATTCAGCTGTTGACCAGACGGGACCAAGCGTGACCTAATGTGTCGCCACATTTTCGGTAATCGCGATCGGGAATGATCGCGATAAGTGCTAATCGCGATTAGTACTGTAGTCTGTCACCAGTATTACTCTTTCGATTTTTTTGTGATCCTTGCTGTCTTATTAGCAGGCTTCGAGACTTCGGACCCGATAGAGCAGTTCAGTGGGAAATCCGCATAACGGCGTACTGAGTATAGTGGTAAAGCGTACAGTGGGTGGGAGTACTGTAGAATGAATGCCAACAAATACGCAAAGGAAAACGCTCTGGATTTGAAGGTTCTGACGAATAATTTGGTTTTCATACAAACCTATTTTCAAACTGTGTCAGACACTAATATACGATTAGAAAAGTCAGAGCAAGAGATGCCGGAAGCCCTCAAATTAGTTGAGGAAATAACTCAGAGAATTAATGAGACACCAAGTACACCGGTTACTGAACGTGTAAAACAGAAGTGGAAATCAATTTTATGTAAAAATAACGGATATGGAACATTGTGTAACATAAACAGCAAATTAGTGGACATAGAGTCACCCGAGAATAAAGGACTGTCTCTTAGAGACTGCAATAATGTTAGTTTTTTTCGTTTTGTTCCTATCACGTCATGCGACGTAGAGCGCAGCTTTTCACAGTACAAACTTTGGCAGATAACCGAAAAAGATTTACGTTTGAGACACTGAAAATGTATCTTGTAGTACATTGCAATTCGGTACTGTAACTGCACTTCCTAAAGACGACCAATAGGATAAATGAAGAAATTAAAATTGCTACATGTTTATTTCCACCATTAACACTGTGTATAATTAAACACAAATCCTTATAAAAGACAGGAGAATAAATACTTTTCACATTCTTTTGACATTGTCATTGTGTAATGTATATTTACTTTCACAATGTAAATATGTGTGTTTCCCCATACTACCGTACTCTATTCTAAATAGCAACGTTGTTACCTGAACACATCTCTACCTTTCACTACCTGCAGCGAGTCAACAACCTATAGTACATTCACAGTAAACTTATTGTATCGGGTCCTAAGTCTCGAAGCCTGCTTATGAGGATGGGATTGGTTTTGAACTGTTCCCTCTTTTCGTCAGTGACTTATAGCTGACGCCAGCGTTTTTGGCGTGTATCCTATATATATATATATATATATATATATATATATAGTGCCCTGTTTGTGAGCATGTTGATAGTGAGAGGTCAGAATGGTACCACTTCCTATACACGTCACATCAGCTATATGCCAAACACAGTTGTCAGACTGACTGCGGCAAATGTAAAACACTCGCAGTTAACGTTCCCGTTACTTATTTCACACACCAAAAACGGTGACGCGGACTGTACCCACTCTTTTGTTTCGAGTGAAGGAGCTGGTTCCCGGCCGTCATAGTTGAACTTGCACAATCGATTCTGTTTTTATAAACTACTCCACACAGAAAACTTGTTGCGGAATCGGCTTACTGTCCTTTGCAAACTAAATCCAAAATTATGAACCAATTCGCTGAAAATGCCTTAGGCTACACTTTACAATAAAATTATTAGCCATTCTCACAAAGTTCTATTCTTCCACCTGCATCTCTCCTATCTCATTATTTCTTCTCCATACCTTTACGTAATTTTCCTCGTATTTCCTTTCCTTTTCCCTATTTTCCTTCTCAATGTCGTCCTCTTCCTCATCTTTCGCTATTTATTTTCCTTCTTAGATTTCTCTTCTCTCTTGATTTCTTATTTTCTTCTCTCTACACTTTCTTTCTCTGTTCTGAACGCCTAAATCTGTGGCTATAATTGGTGAAATAGCGAGATGGGTTGATTACCTGGCTGAGTTTTTTCCAAGGTTTTCTCTCACTGTAAAGCAAATGTCAGGTGTTTTATGGCGAAACGTAGGTCTCATCTCACCAAATACTATCTCGCTATCGCTAATTCAATTGGCGCTAAATAATCTAGTAGTTGATACAGTATCGTCAAAATAATCGACTAAAAATGTAAAAATATATTGTCCATCAAAACTGTCACAGATCTTTCAAATATTAATTCAGGTTGCCTATGTAGGTCATGCCATCAATTTCTTCTTCTTCTTCTTCTTCTTCTTCTTCTTCTTCTTCTTCTTCTTCTTCTTCTTCCCTTCAAGTATTAGGCCAAATGGACTCTTACGATCTCACAGTTGAATTTTCAATCCAGCGCTTCTTTGGACGACCGAGAGATCTCTTCCCGCTTGGACGATAGTCGAGCATGACTTTTGAGATTCTATCTCTATGCACGCGATGCAGATGATTTATCCAGTTGTTCTGATAATGTTTTACGTGATTAATTACAGGTTCTAGTTGTAATTCTTCCATTACATCTTCATTGCGTTTGTGATCCCATTTCGTATATCCCGCTGTATATCTCATACATTTAATTTCATTAGCCGTTATTCTGCTTTCGTCTTTCTTCCTCAATGTCCATGCCTCACTGCCGTAACAAAGTACAGGTCTCGCCAAGGTCTTGTAAAGGCAAATTCGAGTATGCCTTTGTACTAGGGAAGGTTTCATAATGTTGATAATTATTCCCATTGTTTTAGTGTATTTAGAAATTTTTTGTGAAATGTCTACTTCATCGAAAAAAAGATAATGTGTATCCGAGATATGTAAAATAATTTGTCCTTTCTAATATTTTTTAATCTAAACATATTTTGCTAGGCACAGGGTATTTTCCGCAGAAGGCCATAATTTTAGTTTTTTCTTTATTGATTTTCATATCATATTTAATTCCAATTCTGTTAAAATTAAAAATTGAACGTTGTAATTCATCTTCTGAGGATGCCATCAATTTGAGGAATTTAATCTTTGAGATATTTCAAACACAAAGAGTTAAATACAGTTTTTCTCGTTTTTCTTACGTTTAGGGAGCAAAATGTTTTGAATGAAACATTTAGTAGCGTATTTTACGAAAACTGTTGACTAAATTCCCAGCACCCTCAGTCACTTTAAGGGAAGAGGATGGTATTTTTTGGTGAAAAATGAGTAAATTTTCAAAAAAAAACTTTTTTTCCTTAAAATACTCTGTGATATGTGTACAATACATTGTATAATATTTTGTGAGTATTTGTGCCCTTATCGGTTTTTGAGACGCCATGTTTAAACTTCCTGCGCTCTGGATTTTTAAATCACACCGCCCTTTGTTTGTTGTTTCCGGAACTTCATTTTTTTTTCAAGACCAAATTTTTCTTTAAAATACTCTGTGATGTGTGTGGAATACATTGTATAACATTTTGTGGGTATCTGTGCCCTTATTGGATGCTTAGATGCCATTTTTAAAGTTCCTGCGCTCTGGATTATTAAATCACACCCCCTTTGATTGCCGTTTCTGGAACTTTATTTTTTTTTGCTACATTGCCAGACAAAAATCGATATAATTTTTGAACTATTAAAGATATATGAATGAAATTTAGAATACACTTTCTCTAGACTACTAGGAAACTTTTCTCTGTAACGGAATTTCCCTAATTGATTTCATTTTAAAAATAAGTCTCTCTGTTTCCAAGAAAGAAAATAAAAAAATGTTATTAAATTTTAATTGTTTATTTTACAAATCTAGGAACTAATATCAAAATTCTGTTACAGACAGTTTGTAGAGCGTGCTTTTACAAATAAATTGTAACAAACGGTTTGAATTTATCTTTAAAAATGGCTTAGATATATCGAGTTTAGTAAAATCCTGCATTGGGTACATTTTTTTTTTCAAATCTGGCTCCCAAATAATTTTTTCAAAATATTTATATTTGGTTGAGTTGCTATAGCCATGAGCTCTCTACATACAAAAGATTAATATTTGACACCAAATAGGAAAAAAGTTTTAAAAATTACTATCCTCTCCCCTTAAGAGAGATAATAAATAATTTAAAGAATTTTATATTTGTCACTTAAATCTGCAAAAACTTGATCCGAAAAAATGTAAATGTTCGTTTCTCAGGGAAATTTTAAATTGTACAAAACCGTTACAGCACTGTAAAATGTTATCGTCTGGAGTTAAACACATACGTTCTACAGCTTACTTGTACACTCGAGTTGGACGGTATAAACAAATGCTACCTACCACCTCCCTCTCTAATGGGGAAGATAGAGAATTTGTTGTCTACATCTAGAGTATGCGTTAGACGGTTAGAGCGATGGAAAAGATAATAAGAAATGTAAGCAATTGAGTTTGAAGACAGTTCTGGAAATTTACTTTCCCTTATGTAGTTAAGTGCTTTAAAAATTGAAGTGGGAGGCAACTATTTCTAATTGTTTGAATCAAAATACTGCTTCCAGCGTCTCTCTAAGCGTTTAAAACAGAAAAAAGAATAAATAAACAGTACACTATCTACCAATCTACCATGTAAATGGTAATGAGTCTAGGCTTCGAGACTTTGGACCCTATACAATAAGTTTACTGTGCATGTACTATAGGTTGTTGACTCGCTGCAGGTAGGTAGAGATGTGTTGAGGTAACAACGTTGCTACTTAGAGTAGAGTACGGTAGTATGGGGAAACACACATATGTACATTCTGAAAGTAAATATACTTTACACAATGACAGTGTCAAAAAAATGTGAAAAGCATTTATTCTCCTGTCTTTTATAAGCATTTGTGTTTAATTATACACAGTGTTAATGGTGGAAATAAACATGTAGCAATTTTAATTTTTTTTCATTTATCCTATTGGTCGTCTTTAGGAAGTGCAGTTACAGTACCGAATTGCAACGTATTACAAGATATATTTTCAGTGTCTCAAACGTAAATCTTTTCCGGTTATGAGCCAAACACAGTTTGTACTGTGAAAAGCTGCGCTCTACGTCGCATGACGTGATAGGAGCAAAACGAAAAAACTTAACATCATTGCTATGCATAGACATTTCTCTAGCCCGCGCTACGAGCGTGCTAAACTAGCCCCGGCTATCGAGTGATTACTTGTACAGGATTCATATCATATCATATCGCTAACACTGGTTTATGAATACGGAAAATGTTTGTTCGCTGATCATCCACCGGAAGCCCGCGCTAAGAATGTCTATGAATACGGCCCTAAGAGACAGTCCATCATTCTCGGGTGACTATGTCCACTAATTTGCTGTTTATATTACACAGTGCTCCATATCCGTTATTTTTACATAAAATTGATTTCCACTTCTGTTTTACACGTTCAGTAACCAGTGTACTTGGTGTCTCATTAATTCTCTGTGTCATTTCCTCAATTAATTTGAGGGCTTCCGGCATCTCTTGCTCTGACTTTTCTAACCGTGTAGTAGTTTCAGACACAGTTTGAAAATGGGTTTGTATGAAAACTAAATTATTCGTCAGAACCTTCAAATCCAGAGCGCTTTTCTTTGCGTATTCGTTGGCATTCATTCTACAGCACCCTCACCCATTGTACGCTTTACCACTACACTCACAGCGTATTCCGAATCTCACCGGACCGGTGTACAACAATGACGTCACGCTGGAAGGATTGATGGCTGTCATGGCGACTGTACAAGTTGTTGTCTGTGCTACGCTAGCAAAATTTTGCGAAATTTCCGTACTGCCATCTCGTTCAAAGAAAAGAGAGCATAAACAATTTATTTCTTGAACCAGTAGTAATAACTGGTCCGTTGACATGTTCGCTCATAAGCCATTAACATATTGTTATTACGTTGTGCTCATTACAAACAATACAGCAGAACACACCGCCATGACACAACAGTGCACGATGTCATTCGTCTGCTAATTCCCGCCCTATACAAGAACCAATCAGATTCACTGATGGCGGCTGATGGAGACTGCCACCACCTCTGCAAGCTGATGGCACCAGTGCGACACCGGTGGAGCATCAATAACGTCATCGGTGGAATTCGGAACACCGTGATGCCATCGGATTGCTCACCTGTGAGATTCGGAATATGCTCTCAGTACGCCGTTATGCGGATTTCCCACTGAACTGCTCTATTGGGTCCGAAGTTTCGAAGCCTAGACTAATGACCTTCTACTTCATTATTCAAAACATGTCCGGTGAAGGGTTGTTCACCGGACCATACTGGCTACTATGCCTTCAGCCATTGATTAGAGCTTTGCACGATGGCTCGATGTACTTGTTTGAAATTGCATGTTTTTCTGGAAAACTACCCAAAACAACACAATGGTATATGAATTTTATGTTGCTCTCTACTAAGGGAATCATCCACCAAAATTACCGACATGACTAACGCTTCATCCGGTATATTTGTGCCAGTAGGATGTCTCGTGGCTGGATGTTTCTTATGGTGTGGGAGTACCGCCATGATCTGTTCTCTCCGAACAAAGAGGCGCTTGTGTCTGCAGTTGACAAACACTTTTTCACTGCTGCCATCTGATTATACTACATCTTGTGGCGCCGGCGTGACTGATTGATTTATCAAGCTTCATATTACTTGCACCATGTACGACTATTACATCATTGTAACAGGATATTCCAGTAATTCAGTTACGCGCCCAACATGGCATGTCAAAGACCGTGCCCGCTGATCTCTGGGGTATATTACATTTATTGAAGAAATCTCACTATTTGTGAGCTATGACAGAGGACGAAGGGTACTTTAAAGGTTCTTTATATCTTGCTGGGTTTATTCATTATGTTTCGTATCTTAGTTTGATTCGTTGTGATTTATATCTTCCTAGTTTGATTCATTGTGGTTCATACTACATATATATATATATATATATATATATATATTGTTGTTCATATCTTATTCTCATTTGTTTGATTCAGTGTGGTTTAATCTCCTCAGTTTCATTCAGTGTGATTTATATCTTCCTAGTTTGATTCAGTGTGATTTATATCTTCCTAGTTTGATTCAGTGTGATTTATATCTTCCTAGTTTGATTCAGTGTGGTTCATACTACATATATATATATATATATATATATTGTTGTTCATATCTTATTCTCATTTGTTTGATTCAGTGTGGTTTAATCTCCTCAGTTTCATTCAGTGTGATTTATATCTTCCTAGTTTGATTCAGTGTGATTTATATCTCCCTAGTTTGATTCAGTGTGGTTCATACTGCATATATATATATTGTTGTTCATATCTTATTCTCATTTGTTTGATTCAGTGTGATTTATATCTTCCTAGTTTGATTCAGTGTGATTTATATCTTCCTAGTTTGATTCATTGTGGTTCATACTACATATATATATATATATTGTTGTTCATATCTTATTCTCATTTGTTTGATTCAGTGTGGTTTAATCTCCTCAGTTTCATTCAGTGTGATTTATATCTTCCTAGTTTGATTCAGTGTGATTTATATCTTCCTAGTTTGATTCAGTGTGGTTCATACTATATATATATATATATATTGTTGTTCATATCTTATTCTCATTTGTTTGATTCAGTGTGGTTTAATCTCCTCAGTTTCATTCAGTGTGATTTATATCTTCCTAGTGTGGTTCATACTACATATATATATATATATATATATAAATATATATAAATATATATATTGTTGTTCATATCTTATTCTCATTTGTTTGATTCAGTGTGGTTTAATCTCCTCAGTTTCATTCAGTGTGATTTATATCTTCCTAGTTTGATTCAGTGTGATTTATATCTTCCTAGTTTGATTCAGTGTGGTTCATACTACATATATATATATATATATATATATATATATATATTGTTGTTCATATCTTATTCTCATTTGTTTGATTCAGTGTGATTTATATCTTCCTCGTTTGATTCAGTGTGATTTATATCTTCCTAGTTTGATTCATTGTGGTTCATACTACATATATATATATATATATATATATATATATATATATATTTTGTTGTTCATATCTTATTCTCATTTGTTTGATTCAGTGTGGTTTAATCTCCTCAGTTTCATTTAGTGTGATTTATATCTTCCTAGTTTGATTCAGTGTGATTTATATCTTCCTAGTTTGATTCATTGTGATTTATATCTTCCTAGTTTGATTCAGTGTGATTTATATCTTCCTAGTTTAATTCATTGTGATTTATATTTTCCTAGTTTGATTCAGTGTGATTTAATATCTTCTTAGTTTGATTCAGTGTGATTCATACCTTCTTAGTTTAATTCAGAACCTACGATTCATTCATTCATTTATTATATTCCATAGACTATCAAAATAATCGGAGGGAGAATGTATGAACGAATAAGAGAAACAATAGTTGATAAAAGAAGTGACTAGAGAAAATTTGAAGTGTTTGTTAATAGTAATTGGTAGTGAAATGTTACTAATATTGGAGTGTCGACTAAGTTAGCGTACAATCAGAGAAATTGAAATGATAGGCAGACAGCAAGTATTTCAATGTAAGTTTACAAATGAAGGTTGAGATGACTTACAAAAATAGTGCCAAACGGAAAATTTATCAGGGTGAAAGGGAGCAATTAAACAAAATAAACATGTGATTCAGTGTCTAATGGAGAAATAGGGGATAAGAGCGATGACAGAAGTGAGGAGAGGTAGAACTGATTGTAAAGTAGGGAGGAAAGTGAATGAGTATGATTAAATAGTGTTAATAAAAGTTAGTTCAAATTTAGGGAAATTTTAGACGATAGGAAGTACTTCAATATAAGTAAACAATAAAAGTGGTGAGGTGTTCATTAGAAAGAAGAGAAAATTTTAAGTTGAGAGGTTAGAAAGCAAATTGAGAGTATGTATTATAGTAATGGAGGTAACAAAGGTAAACAAGATGACTGCACACGTCGATGAAAGTTTGTATGTGTTATTGTAATTAGAAAGTAATGGGAGCACGAATACAGAGATGTGGCGGCGACCCATTACCAAATAAGAGTCGTAGAAATAAATATATCATATCATATTCCATAGATCTTACATGAGCAATGAAGCTTTAAGATGTGGAAGAAGTCAAAATTTTACAATGTTACAGTTACAATTTTTACAATTTTTATAGTTTTACAATTTAGTAATTTTCTACAATGATGAGGTGAGGTCCGAGGATTCGCCAAAAGATTACCCGGCATTTGCCTTTTGTTTGGAAAAAAACCTCGTAAAAACCCAACCAGGTAATCAAATCAAAAGGGTGAAATGAAGTGATGCCGAGGACTCGCCATAGACCATCCGGCTTCAGTCCCACGGCTGGGGAAAACCTCGGAAGAAACCATTCAATGAGACCAAAGGGGGATCCAACTCAAGCCCGAACGCAGCTCCGGATCAGCAGCCCAGCGAGTCTGCTGACTGAGCTACATCGATGGCTCTACTAAAAATATACAATACATAGCCAATCAGATTATTAAATTTACAAACGCAAACGATCATTCATCAGTTGAGCTATATGTATAATACAAAACAAGTAATTTAATTAAATTTAAGGCATAAACAATTCAATCAGTTATCATATACAGAAATTTATAATACATATCATGCAAACTACTTCAAATTACAAACACAATTTATCAATAGAGCTATTGTTCTCCAACCAGGAGATCAACCGTGAAAGGAATGTGCTTACTATTGCGTCATCTATTGGAGCGAAGTAGATAAATAATATTACCGTTATAACGTCAGTTTAAAAGCCATGCGCTCTCCTGCATATGTTATTTCCTGTATGAAGAGATTAAAAGACCAGGAGATTAACTGTGATCTAATTTTGTAACTAGGGTAGTATCAATATGTCTGTATCAATGTTATGGTTTGTGCTGTGAGAGCTAGCCAATAGAGATAAGAGTACCCACGTCTGTGACCTTATGACATCAACATTCATTCACAGCATTACCCTCCTTCGTCTCATCCGGCGGAGACTTTCTCGTGGTTGGAGCACAGTAAGATTACTATTCAATTTAAAGCATAGGGTAAATTAGGGTCTGTTGGACAGTCGGGCATGTTGGACACTTTGTACTTTAACGTGTTACCTCGCCACTTGTGGGCACCACATTCTGCTAGAAGTCCATGACGGAAGTAGCCACGAGTAGGGCTACTTTTGTCATTGACTTCTAGCAGAATGTGGTGCCCACAAGTGGCGAGGTAACACGTTAAAGTACAAAGTGTCCAACATGCCCGACTGTCCAACAGATCCTAATTTACTCTATACAATTCATCGGCCAAAACTATACAAACATATACAATACAAAGTAAGCAGATTAATTCAATTTACAAGCATACTTTCATTAAGCTATACAAATTTGTGCAACTAATATCATAGGCCTATATATAGTATAATATTATATTCCATGTTAGATTCATTGTGGTTCATACCTTTTAGTTATATTCAATGCGGTTTATACATAGTATATACAGTATATATAAGTTATTCCAAGTTAGATTCATTATGGTTCATATCTGCTTAGTTTGATTCAGTGTGGTTGACTTCTTCTTAGTTTGATTCCCTGTGGTTGTATCTTACTAGTTCGATGCAATATGATTTAAATCTTCCTATTTGGGTTTAATGTGGATTATATCTTCTTAGTTTGAAGCCGAAGCAGACAGACACAGGTGGGCATATATGTTTGTTTTTACAAGATATACATTTAATACATGAAATGACGAAACCAGATCATGTCAGTATGAGAAATGATTTGGATCTATCATTCTGCGAAGTACAAGTGTTCGACTCAAGCCCAACCATTGGTGAATTTTTCATCTCAGTATAGGCCAGTCATGTCAATTGATGCCCATAGGAGCAAGCGCGCGCTTTAGACCTCAGGAGAGCCTGAGCGCTTTACAGCGGAAAGGAAAGAGACAGACGAAAGAGGTAGTATATGCCGCTTGGTCGAGCTATATTCAGGGATGGCCAGCATTGATTCAATAGATAAAGGGAAGAAAACTTATTAAAACTGTATCCATGTTAATTTTTAGATTTGTTTGAGAAGTATAAGTGCATTATAAGAATGTAAGTTTTAATTTTAATGCTCATTTTTCACAAGTTTGCTCTTTTTTTATTCAAAAGAAATATTTTCTCAACTTTTTTTTTAAAGAAAAGTGAAATTTTCAGATATAGGCCTATTTATTTAGTAGCCTTACAGAATGTTTTCGTAAATCTAATATACCGTAAATACGTATTACTGAAGATAGTGTATTGAAAATTTTGAAAATATTCGCATGGACATTGTTTGTAAGAAAGCAACTACAGTTACATCATAAGCAAAAGATACGTCCCCATATGTTGTAAAAATGTCAGCTCTATAGCTTCAGCACATTTCGAGAAAATGATTTAATATTCTGATGATAGGAAGTTGCTCACCAATATCACCTTAAAAGCATAATGCGATAAGAGTTTTGTTATGGAATATTAGTTACACTTAAAACATACACAACACCTAGGTAACTTTGCTTTGTACTGTAATATTGTTTTGATTGGTTTATTGATTACTTTTATAAAGCTAAAGGTACCATCAATATCAATTCCAACTTATCATTTCATACTCAATCTATTTTTTTTTTTTTTTTTTTTTGGGATATCACTTTCTTTATGAATGATGTGTTTCATCCATTTAGTACAGTATAGTTGTACTACTATGGAATTTAAGTGAATATTCCTTCTTAACTGTTTATTATGTTATTAAGATTTAAAACACAAGCGCAATATTAAGAAATCAGTGTTAGTACTTTTGTTTTACAGACAATAGGCTATAAATAATACCAAACAGAAAGAAGCCATATAAAAATAACGACACAAAATTTCACGTTCCGTCTGAAGTTTGTGCACCACTGTTTTCTTAATCCAACAGGCTGCTTATTCATATACACAACGCTTCCCCTTTCCATACTTAGCGCTTGATGCCCGCGCAAAACGTCAAGGTCAGAAAACTGCGCTTGCTTTGACATCACTGCTATAAGCCTAGCTCCATGTATCTCAAAGATAATAAAATTCATATCTGGGAAATGACCGGTACGTTTCCATTATGCAACTTTTCGTTTCTGTACAATGCTACAAATGTTTTAATTAGACATTGTTGCTTCTCTGTTGGGTTTGGGAAATGTTGACGTCACTTGACATTATCCATGCCATTCTGCGGTGTGGAATGCGCAGAGGTAAGTTGTCTCGGTGCACGATAACAAGAATGAGAGTAACGAAATGTCGTATCGTACGTTTCCACATAGTGGAGTTGGTAATTTATTGTTGGCAGACAGACAGGCATATCAGTGGTCTGACGGCCATCCAGCACGCTTCATCATTCCTGACGTCTCTGGGTTACCTCAGCGGCAAATACCAGCGGAACTGAACCTCGCTTTGTGACGTTTCCAACTGGAGTTGTACAGTTGAGCTCTGTCAGCTCACCACCTCACAAACAACTTGAACTCGATTCCCGATAGATTTTGTAAAATATGGCAAGAAATTTATTTCATATCTGATGTTATCAATGTCTCTAATGGTTCAAATGTAGCTACTAATTAACAAATGTCTATTATTTTTTTAGTTGCATGCGCATTTCGTGCAGTTTCATTTCCACAGAATGTTTTAAGGTATATGTTGTTGTTGTTTTCTAATGCTAGGCGTTTGACAATAAAGTCATTTGATCTCTTGCACTCCAATATTTTTCAAAGATATTATCATGGCCAGCCACTGAAGCACAGATTTTGAGGTGTTCCGAATCCATTTCTTGGTTTGAGTTGCACAATGGGCAGTTAGGGGACTGACATATTCCAATTCTATGCAGGTGTTTGGCCAAACAATCATGGCCTGTTACCAATCTAAATGCAGCTACAGACGATTTTCGTGATAAATCGGGAATTAACTGTGGATTATGATGCAGAGAGTTCCATTTTTCCCTTGGGATTGTGTTATCAAATTTTGTTTGTTGAAGTCTAAGTATGTAGATTTAATAAATCTTTTCACAGAGTAATACGTAGATTTAGTAACAGGTCTGTAAGTAGCAGTGCTGCCCTTCTTTGCTAAAGCATCCGCATTCTCGTTTCCCAGGATTCCACAATGGGATGGTATCCATTGGAATACAATTCTTTTATTGAGTGATATTAATTGAGAGAGCATTTTAGTTATTTCTGCTGTTTGAGAGGAAGGTGTGTGTTTAGAGACTATTGATAGAATAGCTGCTTTGGAGTCTGACAATATAACTGCATTCTTAAATTTATTGATGTGGCATAGAAGATTCCTGAGACTTTCCCTTATTGCAATGATTTCTCCATCAAAACTTGTTGTTCCATACCCAAGAGATCTATAAAGTGAGAAGAGACAGCACGTAACACCTGCACCGGCACCTTGTTCTCTGGAGATCAAGGATCCGTCAGTGTATAAATTAAGTCAGTTTTGTGGAGGGTACCTAATATTAATTGTCTCTAAAGACAATTGTTTCATTATTTCAGTGTTTACTTCTGATTTCAGTATTTCTTCTGTTAAATTTAGATTATATTCTATATTTAATAGAGTTAAAGGGTTTGGTTTAATTTGTAAGTTTTCTTTTAAACTCGAGATATTGAGTTTCTGTTTTAATTCTTGAACAATGGATATGAAACTTTTTTGAGTTTTCAATCTACAGAGAGGACTGTATGAATGCCAATTGTTTCCTGGTAATCTGATAAGTTTTTCATATTGAATCAGTGCTTTTTCTTCTATTGTCATTTTGATGCTATTAATATTAGTGAGGAATCTCATAGAATCTATTGGAGTTGTTTTGATTCCACCAGTAATGAGCCTGAGAGCTTCGAAACGCAAAAAATGATGAAAAATTAGAATTTTCAAAATATAACTATTTTAATAGAGAATTTTCTCCTCTTTAATTTTATATAATAATTTTCGATTTATGCCTTATGGTTTTTCAGATAAGTCCCATTTTCCAAAATGCTGCGTCATCAGCCACGGTCACTTACTTTTGGAGTGCATTACTTTTGGAGTGATCTTCGTAGCAGTCAATCCCCTCGTCCAGCATTGTTTGTAAAATAAACTTCTTTCTAGTCCCGAAATAGATGCATAGATATCTGGGCATGATCATTAGATTGAAAAAACTTTTTTACATAGTGAAGTAATTTATAATCTTTTACTGTTAGTCATAAAACTGTAAATTTGTGTGTCAATGATGTTGTACGTCATTTTAATAAGAGTCCAAAAGTATAAATTACAATTCTGAAACCCTGGGGCAACACCATCGCAGGATTTGTTGCATCAATGGAAATAGGGGCAAAAATGCAAAAAAAAAAAAAAAAAACAATCAACACCTGAAGTTAAAACAAGGCAGAGGTATTTGAGAGGCAGAAAGAAGCTGAAACTGGACCGACATGAAGCTGCTTAAGGGGTGACATATGATGATGGAGTCTTCTAGGCTCTGAAAGTTTGTGGCTCATTTCCTGTAAATAGTAATTTTAGAATATTTAATTCTTTTAAACATGATATCTCAGTCAAATATGGTGATACCAAGAAGATATTGGTGTCATTTTGAAGCTTGAAATGTCCCCAGTGCCTGACAATGAGTAAAATAACATTAATATAATTAATAATTATCTATGGATTTTTACATGATTTATACAACATAAAATATTATTGTAAGTTACATATATAGTAATATTTAATTAATGTAAATAAAAATAAAAATATCTCTATGTCAGGCACTAAAGAATAGTTTTAGCTATAAAACAGTGAAAAAACTGTGGCTCTATCTTAAAAACTGCATGAGCCATCATGTTTCAAGTTGCATGTCAAAATTATAAACACTGTTCACTTCATTCTCTTTCTGGTACCATTCTAAATTGTATAAAAATTTTACAGAGCAAAATTATACAAAACAAAATTTTTTGTATGTAAAGGTGTACATATACATTAATGGAACGTGGCGTACAATAACCTGATGAAATATTCACGAACTCTGAAAACCTGGACTTAATAGATTACGTCAGCACCGATAGTTATTAACATTTTCGATAGTTGTGATTCTGCAGGCTGCAGACCTTCTTGCAAGAATAAATTTCCTGTTCTCCACTGGATTTCGAACCGAGGACATCCAGTCATTGCTGTAAAACTCGTGCTGGAAACTTCTTACCTTATCAGCCGCCATCATCTGCAATAATATTGTAATCTGCGTGACCAATAAAGACATTCTGGTCGACTTCCGCATTTAACATAATCGCTCCAAAGGAAATTACTTTGAATTAAAATCCGAATTAGACTTGCATGTTTATCCCCAATAACCAAGTCCCATTTCGAGAAAGTGGGCGTGATTCTTTGGAAAGTATTCCAGGATTGTCATTTTGAAGTTATATTAGCACCCATGTTTCAATTTACTACCATTTACATTCTCATTCCATGACTATACAGTATGATACATTTCGGAAGACAAAGAATAAAATCGCTGTACAAATTATATTAGGAGTGATACAAAAGCTATTTTAGTTTTAGTACAATGTTAAAACACGGGAGTTTTATACCATTCTTTTTACGAACAAAAGAATCAGATTATACCTTAGCATCGGCTGAATAAACAGAATGCAGTTTACTGGAGTATTAAATGTGTCTTGTGTTGTACAGAATTTGGAAGTGTAATATCAGTGCTTCTTACTGCAGGATTAAATGCTCCTGTTCTTTCTCTCTTCTTACTTCCTCACTTTCTTCTTTTTCCTGTTTGTGCTCCTGCTCCTCTTTCTTTCTACATCCTCACTTTCTTAGTTTTTCCTTTTCCTCTTCCTGATTTCTTTTCTAACTCCTCACTTTCTTCCTATTCCTTTTTGTGTTCTTACTACCACCTCACTTTCTTAGTTTTTCCTTTCCCTCCTCCTGATTTCTTTTCTAACTCCTCACTTTCTTCATGTTCCTTTTTGAGTTCCTACTACCTCCTCACTTTCTTAGTTTTCCTTTCCCTGCTCCTGATTTATTTTCTAACTCCTCACTTTCTTCCTGTTCCTTTTTGTGTTCTTACTACCTCCTCACTTTCTTAGTTTTTCCCTTTCCTGCTCCTGATTTATTTACTAACTCCTCACTTTCTTCCTGTTCCTTTTTGTGTTCTTACTACCTCCTCACTTTCTTAGTTTTTCCTTTTCCTGCTCCTGATTTATTTACTAACTCCTCACTTTCTTCCTGTTCCTTTTTGTGTTCTTACTACCTCCTCACTTTCTTAGTTTTTCCTTTTCCTGCTCCTGATTTATTTACTAACTCCTCACTTTCTTCCTGTTACTTTTTGTATTCTTACTACCTCCTCACTTTCTTAGTTTTTCCTTTTCCTGCTCCTGATTTATTTTCTAACTCCTCACTTTCTTCCTCTTCCTTTTCGTCTTCTTACTACCTCCTCACTTTCTTCGTTTTCCTGTTCCTGCTCCTGTTTTTTTTTCTAACTACTCACTTTCTTCCTGTTCCTTTTCGTATTCTTACTACATCCTCACTTTCTTCGTTTTCCTTTTTCCTGCTCCTGTTTTTTTTTTCAAACTCCTCACATTCTTCCTGTTCCTTTTCGTGTTCTTACTACCTCCTCACTTTCTTCGTTTTCCTGTTCCTGCTCCTGTTTTCTTTTCTAACTCCTCATTTTCTTCCTGTTCCTTTTCGTATTCTTACTACCTCCTCACTTTCTTAGTTTTTCCCTTTCCTGCTCCTGTTTTCTTTTCTAACTCCTCACTTTCTTCCTGTTCCTTTTGGTGTTCTTACTACCTCCTCACTTTCTTCGTTTTTCAGTTCCTGCTCCTGTTTTCTTTTCTAACTCCACAATTTCTTCCTGTTTCTTTTCGTGTTCTTACTATCTCCTCACTTTCTTCGTTTTCCTTTCCCTGCTCCTGTTTTCTTTTTAACTCACTTACTTCCTGTTCCTTTTCGTGTTATTACTACCTCCTCACATTCTTAGTTTTTCCTTTTCCTGCTCCTGTATTCTATTCTAACTCCTCACTTTTTTCCTGTTCCTTTTCGTCTTCTTACTTCCTCCTCACTCTCTTCGTTTTCCTGTTCCTGCTCCTGTTTTTTTCAAACTACTCACTTTCTTGCTGTTCCTTTTCGTATTCTTACTACCTCCTCACTTTCTTCGTTTTCCTTTTCCTGCTCCTGTTTTTTTTTCAAACTTCTCACTTTCTTCCTGTTCCTTTTCGTATTCTTACTACCTCCTCACTTTCTTCGTTTTCCTGTTCCTGCTCCTGTTTTCTTTTCTAACTCATTTTCTTCCTGTTCCTTTTCGTATTCTTACTACCTCCTCACTTTCTTAGTTTTTCCCTTTCCTGCTCCTGTTTTCTTTTCTAACTCCTCACTTTCTTCCTGTTCCTTTTGGTGTTCTTACTACCTCCTCACTTTCTTCGTTTTTCAGTTCCTGCTCCTGTTTTCTTTTCTAACTCCTCAATTTCTTCCTGTTTCTTTTCGTGTTCTTACTACCTCCTCACTTTCTTCGTTTTCCTTTCCCTGCTCCTGTTTTCTTTTTAACTCACTTACTTCCTGTTCCTTTTCGTGTTATTACTACCTCCTCACATTCTTAGTTTTTCTTTTCCTGCTCCTGTATTCTTTTCTAACTCCTCACTTTCTTCCTGATCCTTTTCGTGTTCTTACTACCTCCTCACTTTCTTCGTTTTCCTGTTCCTGCTTCTGTTTTCTTCTCTAACTCCTCACTTTCTTCCTGATCCTTTTCGTGTTCTTACTACCTCCTCACTTTCTTCGTTTTCCTGTTCCTGCTCCTGTTTTCTTCTCTAACTCCACACTTTCTTCCTGATCCTTTTCGTGTTCTTACTACCTTCTCACTTTCTTCGTTTTCCTGTTCCTGCTGCTATTTTCTTCTCCAACTCCTCACTTTCTTCCTGATCCTTTTCGTGTTCTTACTACCTCCTCACTTTCTTTGTTTCCCTGTTCCTGCCCCTGTTTTCTTTTCTAACTCCTCACTTTCTTCCTGCTTCTTTTTGTGTTCTTACTACTCCTCACTTTCTTCGTTTTGCTGTTTTCTTTTCTAACTCCTCACTTTCTTCCTGGTTCTTTTTGTGTTCTTACTAATCCTCACTTTCTTCGTTTTCCTGTTTTCTTTTCTAACTCCTCACTTTCTTCCTCCTTCTTTTTGTGTCCTTACTACTGATCACTTTCTTCCTTTTCCTGTTTTCTTTTCTAACTCCTCACTTTCTTCCTGCTTCTTTTTGTGTTCTTACTAGTCCTCACTTTCTTCGTTTTCCTGTTTTCTTTCCTAACTCCTCACTTTCTTCCTGCTTCTTTTTTTTGTTCTTACTACTGCTCACTTTCTTCGTTTTCCTATTTTCTTTCCTAACTCCTCACTTTCTTCCTGCTTCTTTTTGTGTTCTTACTACTCATCACTTTCTTCGTTTTCCTGTTTTATTGTCTAACTCCTCACTTTCTTCCTGTTTCTTTTCGTGTTCTTACTATCTCCTCACTTTCTTCGTTTTTGTGTTTCTGCTCCTGTATTCTTTTCTAACCTCATTATTTTCTTCTTTTTCCTGCTCATGCTCTTTCTCTTTCCCTCCACCGTCAGCATCGTGTCCATATTAAAATTCCTTGTTCCACTCAATTTATAGCTAATCGTATTTTAATGAGGTGAGTTGGTCTCCATGCGACGGTTGTCTTGGAGACGTTGGTTGGACCGAAAGGAAACTCGCGAAGAATGCGGAGCGGCGCGTGCACTGCGAAATGCGTGCGTGGCTTGGCGTCATGTCAGTAAGATTTAAAGATCGCGGCGTCAGAACGGCGGGCGGTATGGGCAAAAGCGATCTTAAGCAGTGTCGCAAAAGGCAATCATTCTCATAGACGTGTTGCTAATTACGGCCCAAACAGGTCCAGTTCGAAATGCTTCCTTCTGCTGGCGACATAATTTACATCTCGGCTCCCGCGCCACAAAGAGTGGAGAAAACGCCGACAATCGCGTGGGGGTCTACTTTGTCTAACAAGTTGAGGTACAGCGTCCCTCATTCTCGGCTCGCCACGTGCTGAGAAACTTCCACTTCTACAGCACTCACAACCATCAGAAGTCTTCATCTTTTGTCTCTTCTTCCTCCTCTACTTTCTTCTTTCTCTTCTTCATCTTCCTCCACTTCCTCCTCCCCACTTCGTTTTATCTCTTTTCCGATCCTTCTCTCTCTTTTTCTTATCCAATTCTTTCTTCTGCTCGTCTTTTTTTTTTTTCGTCTTTCCTTTTGTCATCCGGATGGTCTCGCACTTGCTGGTCGTCTCTCAGGTATTCGATGGATTTTAATGGGTGATTAAATAATCCTTGGCACGTCTTTCTCGGGGAGAAAAATAAAGCTTTAGGCTAGATCCCGTATCAGAGAGCCCTTTCTCTGATAGAGGACATCAGGTAAAATTTGTCGACCATTTTTCGCCTACGTTCAATTCAGTTGAAAGCGTCGTTAAATGAAATAGTAGGGGAGACTGTTGTACCTTTAGCATAGTTTACCTTTCAACATTTTTATTTTTTAATTTTTGCTGCTACCTAGAGGACTCAAACTGAAGTAGATTGTAGAGAAAGCCGCTAAGTAGCTCTGGTCGTAGTTTCTGTTTGAATTACTGCAAAGTGTGAGTTCCGTGGACAAAAGAAGTTTTCTTAGTACCAAAAGTAAACATTTCGTTCATTGATGTATGTTTTCTAACACAAAACCAGATTGCATTTGTTAATATCTTTCAAGTACGGTGTGTTCCCTATCATCTGGTGAGTAATAACATATTTTAATTTCAATGATTTATTCGAATCTATAGTTTTCGGAGCCATATTTGTTTAAAAGTGCACCCTCTTGTACCTTTGAACACAAAACATCTTGTACCATGGAACATGTTCCAAAGTACACGATACTACTGGTTTTTGTTTTCATTTTATTTTAAGATCATGTCACGAAGTAAGTCTGGAATTAAAGAGGTCCCCAATTGATCCGGATGTCTTGAAGAAAGCTGTTGAAGCAGTTATTGCTTCTCCTGGAAATAAAATCTCAATCAGAGAAGCCTGCTCTGGTTTATGATGGCAAATACATTTTAAATATGATTGTCAGTTCTTACAGCTATATTCCCACCTATATTCCATGTGTTCCAACTTACAAGAGGGTATGTTCCAAGGTACATGAACCTGTTGTACCTTTGAACATATTACATATCTTTCATTTTATTTTTTCCATACAGGAAGTTGTAAAGGAATCTTCAATAATTATTTCAAGCATTTTTTCATTTGAAAAATTTCATTTCCCAAAATTGAAAAAAATAAAATGTGAAAAATGTTTAAAGGTACAACAGTCTCCCCTACTGCTAACTCTATTACTAGTTATACTATTACTTGTATTACTACTGTACTGCTGCTACTACTACTGCTACTACTACTACTGTTACTACTACTACTACCGTTACTACTACTACTACTACTTCTGTTACTACTACTACTATTCTACTACTACTGCTACTGTTACTAGTACTGCTACTACTACTACTACTACTACTACTACTACTACTACTGATACTGCTACTACTGCTACTACAACTACTGCTGGTACTACTACCCCGTCTTTCCAAACTCTGTCTTGGCTAAGGCTAAGCGATCGACGAGCCCTGCATTCTCTTGTTCTCTTATTTCAAATTCTGCGCACCGCTACCCCAATCTATTTGGCTTCTCGTTTTCAAAATTTATCCGCATATCATCAGCTAAGTACAAGATCTCATCAGAACAATTTACTCATTATATCCTACCACAAGACATCTTTATATTCTTCATCTTACACAGTTTCAGTTGCTAGAAATTGGAACTCGCTACCGAGTGATGTAAGGGGTTGTTGGACAATAACTTCATTTAGGTCAAAATTACATAAATTCTTACTTAACAAATTAATTGCTGATTAATATTTATTACATATAATGAAACTAACATCTGTCCATTCTTATTATTATCATTAATTCCTCTAAATAGATTTACAAAACCTCTAATGGCAATTACATTAATATTCTCATTATAGAAATATATTTTAGATTTATATATATATATTTTTTTTTCCCCCTGTAACATAGTTCTAGTAAGCTTATATTAAATTAATTTTCATCATTTTACTAGCTATCTCAAATCCCAAATTAATTATATTGATTGAATTAAATTAGCTCATAAATTAAGTTACTACTTTACCTTATAGGTTTATCTAAATTTAAATAAATATGTAGTCGTTAACTTAACTGAACAATATTGCTGGAGAACCTTTTAAGTGTAGTGTAAATATTCGTAATTTAAATATGTATTGTATTCATTAAGGCTGGTTGAGTGGAACAGAAGGCCTTATGGCCTTAACTCTGCCAGCGAAAATAATACATTATTATTATTATTATTATTATTATTATTATTATTATTATTATTATTATTATTATTACCATTTATATAATAAAATATACAATTAACTAAATATCTGCATCATTCTTTTACTGGAATGTTTTAAAAACCCACATCAACAGTATAGTCTAGGATCTTTTGCTTGTTCCTTCAAGATTTTTTTTCTTTATCGTTACCTTCAATATTAAATTTTCTAAGAAATTTTATTAAGAAAAATATATTTCCTGGAGAAATAGGTAAAATATCGTGGACTGTGCTGTTGATATAGGTAGATCTTCAGAATATTTCTGTACAAGAATCATTCATATATTTAATTAATTGTAGATGATTTTATTATGTAAATACTTTACGGTCCTAAAAAATATACAAATTTGAAATTATATTTACAGGTAATTATTACCTATTTTAATATTCTGAATAGTGTTTTATAAAGTATAATGTATGTATATTAAGCATGAAAAGTTTTGTTCATATAGCTTTTATATATCTGAGATATATAACAAAATGAATTTCACTAAATTTTTGCAGGCCAATGGTGTACCTTCTCTCTCAATAGAGTATGAAAAGGAGGATATCCCTGCCGGTAAGTCAGTTGTCTTTTTCTGTTGCCTGCATATAAATTATAAAATCTGTTGTACAAGAGATATAAATGTCTCCTAGCAACCAGGGCAAGTTGGTTATGCTTTTGTTTTGATGCGAAATTAGATTATAGTAATTCATTGGTACTATAAAGTTATTACGGAGTTCAGACAACTAACACAGACACAGTCGATATGTTATGTTTGCTTGTGTATGTTCCATATAAAGAAAACAAGGCTATTACGCTAGCCGCAATAACATACAACATCCTTATTTAGTTATTCGTCTATTTATCTTCAGTGACAGCGCACCTCCGACCTGTTTATTTTGTCGTATTTAGTTTTTCAAAGGCCTTTCTCTATCCCTGCACACATTCTCCCTTGCTTACAATTTGGCGGAAATTGAGAATAGATTTAATTAAATTTGTTCCTCGGGGTTAAGTTTAATTTATGCGCCATTCGACCGTGATGTGATTATGGAGAGAGAAGTTCTACCTTATTATTATGAGGCATAATAAAATATATTCTTCCACTTTTGGCTTATCTTCAACAGATGTCCTTCAGCACAATACAGGGTGGAAGTAATGTAACTGCTTATTCCTTGGATAGAGTAAACAACTCCGTCGATATAGGAGAAAGCTAATGTTTTCCTACTTAAGGGGTTAAGTATAGCTTACAGCAGTAACATTTTTGGAAATATTCAACATTTTTTCCTCCATTACTGTATCTTGTACAATAATGAAAATTTGTATGTGTAAAACACTGTCCTTCTGCTATATGAAAATAGCAACGAGCCTATGATGGCAGTAATTAAGACGCAAGTATGTTTGTTTATGAAACGAGCGCAAGCCTATGATGGCAGTAATTAAGACGCAAGTATGTTTGTTTATGAAACGAGCGCAAGCCTATGATGGCAGTAATTAAGACGCAAGTATGTTTGTTTATGAAACGAGCGCAAGCCTATGATGACAGTAATTAAGACGCAAGTATGTTTGTTTATGAAACGAGCGCAAGCCTATGATGGCAGTAATTAAGACGCAAGTATGTTTGTTTATGAAACGAGCGCAAGCCTATGATGACAGTAATTAAGACGCAAGTATGTTTGTTTATGAAACGAGCGCAAGCCTATGATGGCAGTAATTAAGACGCAAGTATGTTTGTTTATGAAACGAGCGCAAGCCTATGATGGCAGTAATTAAGACGCAAGTATGTTTGTTTATGAAACGAGCGCAAGCCTATGATGGCAGTAATTAAGACGCAAGTATGTTTGTTTATGAAACGAGCGCAAGCCTATGATGGTAGTAATGAAGACGCAAGTATGTTTGTTTATGAAACGAGCGCAAGCCTATGATGACAGTAATTAAGACGCAAGTATGTTTGTTTATGAAACGAGCGCAAGCCTATGATGGCAGTAATTAAGACGCAAGTATGTTTGTTTATGAAACGAGCGCAAGCCTATGATGGCAGTAATTAAGACGCAAGTATGTTTGTTTATGAAACGAGCGCAAGCGAGTTTCATAATTTTCATACGAGCGTCTTAATTACCATTATAGGCAAGTTTCATACGACTTTTTATGCTCGACCATATTTCTAACTTGAAATTATTCATAAGTTTTCATGTTATGGTTATGTTAAGTGACGAACAGAACTGACCTGAATTGTGAGATGTGCGCAGACGCGAAAGTATTGATTTTTTCCGAGGCACGACTATCATTGACCTTGATATAACCTAGAGAACATTAGTCTTGATATAACCTGGAAATTGATTTAGAATTGAAAAACGAGATGACAAATTGAATTTATTTGAATATTATTTACAATTAACGCTAATTCACTAGTCAACAAGGTTTTTGTCACAAGGGTGAAAATGGTCATTTTAGATCAATTTTTGTGTGCTGATAGTGCATCTAAACTTGAAAATTTTCCATCACGCACCATTTAGGAGGAAAATTGTAAATTGTAAAAAAAGAAGAATGAATTTACTAAAGAACTCGGGTATCGAACTATGGATTTTATTTAAACGGTTACACAGTATATTCATACGTTTTGTAACTTATTGTTGCTCAGAATATACTAGAAGTGTATTTTAAGGAATAGGTTCTTTGAAATACATGAGTCTGCATTAATAAGGCGCGTAGTGGGCGATATATATCTATATAATGTTATTGCTTTATGGCGCTAGATCGATAGAAAGCACTGAGAGGGTGGGATTTTAGAGTGCAATAGATTGCATTTTAGGATTAGTTGAAAATTGTTTGAGCTTGTGGCAAGTTGTATCGCTGGTTTTAAGTGTTTATCTTCGCGTTCATTTACGCTTTCTGAGAATGAAAAAATCTCGTCGTGCGTGTGTAACTTCGCCGGACAGCTTATGTTACGTATGTGGAGAATTTACGGCAAAATCGCAGCGTCGGCCTTTATCAGATAAGTTAAAACAAGCATATTATTACTATTTTGAATGTAATGTGTGTGATGAGGACAAATCGTGGGCTCCCCATGTGTGCTGCGTAACATGTTACTCAGAACTGATAAAATGGATGAATGGAGAGAAGACTCGAAGTATGCCGTTTGCAGTTCCAATGATCTGGCGTGAACCGGCAAGCCATGCAGAAGGCTGTTATTTCTGTTTAACAAATATTACGGGATTTTCAAAGAAAACAAGATCTAAAATTGAATATCCTAATGTTCCGTCTGCAATAAACCTGTATGTAGGCCTATCACATGGACCAAAACTCCCTATTCCTAATCCACCTTCGCAATTGGAGGAATTGGTTCTTCCAATAGAACAAACAGATAACTTGGCTCAACCATCAATATCCTCTGATCCATCCTATAGTCCAGAACATCATAAAGAACCCCATTTAATCCAACATTGTGAACTGAATGACTTAATAAGAGATCTTAATCTCACTAAACAACAAGCTGAGATTTTAGGGTCAAGACTGCAACAATGGAACCTGCTAGCACCAGATACTAGAATTTCATTGTACAGGAAGAGACATGAACGGCTTTCGAAGTATTTTATAATGAAAAATTCTATGTGCGCGTATGTAAATATAGACGGCTTAATGGAACAACTAGGATTTCAACACATCCCAGAGGAATGGAGGTTATTCATAGATTCTCCCAAAAATAAGTTTAAAAGCAGTGTTAATGCACAATGGAAACACTAAACCATCAATTCCAGTGGCGTATACGAGTGGATATGAAGGAAACTTATACAAATTTGTCAGTGTTACTAGATGCAATCCAATATAAAACATACTGCTGGAAATTCTGCGGAGATTTGAAAATTGTCTCCTTATTGCTCGGACTTCAGGGTGAATTCACAAAATACTGTTGGTTTCTCTGTTTATAGGATAGTAGAGCGACTGAAAAACACTATATAGTGAAAGACTGGCCTCCCAGAGAAAGCTATATCCCAGGAGAACATAATATCAAGTATGTCTCTTTAGTAAAACCGGAAAAAGTACTGCTTCCTCTTTTACATATCAAGCTTAGTTTAATGAAGAATTTCGTTAAAGCTATGGATAAAAATGGAGAAGGTTTTGCATATGTATGGAATATGTTTCCGAAACTCAGTGAAGCTAAAGTGAAAGAGGGAATTTTTGTTGGCCCTCAAATTAGGAAACTTTTGAAAGATAAGAGCTTCGAAAAAAAAATTAAGTGTTGAGGAACTAGAAGCTTGGAATGCCTTTGGAAGTGTTTTAGTGGGTTTTTAGGTAATAATAAAGTTGACAATTACCAACAGCTTGTGCAAGAACTCCTGCATAGTTACCAGAAGCTTGGTTGTCAAATGTCTTTGAAAGTACATTTCCTACATTCCCATCTCGACTTTTTCCCAAAGAACTTAGGAGCTGTAAGCGATGAACAAGGGGAAAGATTTTATCAAGATATACACAGGATGGAACAACGACATCAAGGAAGGTGGGATTCTAGTATGATTGGGGACTACTGTTGGTTTTTGTTCATAGAAGGTGACGCAAACTACAAGAGGAAAAAATAAATCTAAGTAACTAAATATATTTAAAAAAAAATCTAGCTTGAAGTCTGTATATGGTTGTTTACTTCAGTGTAGTTATTTTATTTGAGATTTTAATCAATTCAATTTATGAATCTTAAAAAATTATAGTTCATTTGATCAGTTTTAAATTAATAAATTAAAAGCTTATTTTGAAGGGAAAAAAAGGAATACAATGCTACTTTTCCTTATGGTAATTATTATTTATGCAGCGTTATTATTTTTTTGTGAAACGTCAGTGTATTTTGTATATAAATTTTGTATCTTAGGAATTTATTTATTATCACTGTTGTAATTACGTATTTTGGAATGCACGAAAACATTTTTTTTTAATCAAAATACTCCCCCTTCTGTCACACAAAAATGTTACGTGTTACAGATTTTTCACTGCGATTTTCGTAATCAGCAGGGTCGATTTAGTAAAAATCAGCTGATTTCATTTCTGTGACAGACAAAAAGTTAAAATTTGTTGACTAGTGATTATTATAGTAACAGAACATAACCTTCTGCGACAGTATTGGATCTCCAGCCTCCGTGACATTTCCCTAGTTGACTTTCGATTGCATATCCGAGAATAATCGAAAACCTGAACTTTAATGAATAGGTGTACTTTAATGACATGCATTAAAGGACTGCTACACATGAATTTCATCACAGAATTTTGGAAATGTTTTGAGTTATGAGGAAAACGTTTCATCACTGCACAGTGAAGTGCCACCATTTTGAATTAAAAAAATATATATATAAATAATTTTTTTTTTAATCGTGAAAATATTTGTTCATATAACAGAAGGACAGTGTTTTACACATATTAATTTTCATTATTGTACAAGAGACAGTAATGGAAGAAAAAAATTTTAAATATTTTCAAAATTTTACTGCTGTACGCTGTAGCTAACCCCTTAAATACAACACACAGAGCAAGTCCCCTGCAATCGGCAAGCATCATGTTTAGGTAGAGCATGAAAGTCAAGGAATATTATGGGCTGTAAAAACTCGATCATACGGGAATATAAATTTAAGAGACGTTAATTCATTTTCAAAAGCGAATCTGATACAACGTTAACACAATTTTTTTACCTGGTTATTTAACGACGCTGTATTAACTATTCGGTTATCTAGCGTCAATGGGATTGGTGATAGCGAGATGGTATTTGGCGAGATGAGGCGAGGATTCGCCATAGATTGCCTGATATTCGCCATACCGGTTGATGAAAACCTCGGAAAAACCCAACCAGGTAATCAGCCCAAGTGGGAATCAAACCCAACTCCGGATCGGTAGGCATGCGTCTCAGCTGACCGAGCTACACCGGTGGCTTTACGAATTAATTTTATTTTATTTATTTTTTATTTAAATCCACCACCAACAGAAGCAGGCTTCCAATTACAGGTGGCTTACATTGATACATATACAAAATACATAATAAGAAAAAACAAAACAAACAACACAAACGAAAGAAAGAAAATACATACCGGTAATAGATGCTAGAATATAATATTGCAGTTAATATAGTGCTAAATGTCAATATAATATTACAAAATTATTTCAAAACTAGAGGAAAAACATAATACACTTATTTATAATTTAAATATCTAAAGAAATACAATTCTTTTTAATATTGTATGCAATTTTTTAACTGTTAAACTGAAATCTAATTGAGAATCACAGTTTAAAGACAGAGAGTTGTAAGTATTACACATAACAAGCAATGGAGAGTTCTTGAAGAAAACAATTCTAGGAATTGGAATAACAAAAGGTTGTCTATGATGTAATTGTGCTCTTTTTACATTAAACTGAAGGAATTTAAGAAAATCACAGTTATTCAATATACCGTGCACTATCACCTTTACTTTTTAACTTCGCGCTTGAATATGCCATTAGGAAAGTTCAGGATAACAGGCAGGGTTTGGAATTGAACGGGTTACATCAGCTTCTTGTCTATGCGGATGACGTGAATATGTTAGGAGAAAATACACAAACGATTAGGGAAAACACGGAAATTTTACTTGAAGCAAGTAGAGCGATCGGTTTGGAAGTAAATCCCGAAAAGACAAAGTATATGATTATGTCTCGTGACCAGAATATTGTACGAAATGGAAATATAAAAATTGGAGGTTTATCCTTCGAAGAGGTGGAAAAATTCAAATATCTTGGAGCAACAGTAACAAATATAAATGACACTCGGGAGGAAATTAAACGCAGAATAAATATGGGAAATGCGTGTTATTATTCGGTTGAGAAGCTCTTATCATCCAGTCTGCTGTCCAAAAATCTGAAAGTTAGAATTTATAAAACAGTTATATTACCGGTTCTTCTGTATGGTTGTGAAACTTGGACTCTCACTCTGAGAGAGGAACATAGGTTCAGGGTGTTTGAGAATAAGGTGCTTAGGAAAATATTTGGGGCTAAGCGGGATGAAGTTACAGGAGAATGGAGAAAGTTACACAACACAGAACTGCACGCATTGTATTCTTCACCTGACATAATTAGGAACATTAAATCCAGACGTTTGAGATGGGCAGGGCATGTAGCACGTATGGGCGAATCCAGAAATGCATATAGAGTGTTAGTTGGGAGACCGGAGGGAAAAAGACCTTTAGGGAGGCCGACGCGTAGATGGGAGGATAATATTAAAATGGATTTGAGGGAGGTTGGGTATGATGATGATAGAGACTGGATTAATCTTGCACAGGATAGGGACCGCTGGCGGGCTTATGTGAGGGCGGCAATGAACCTTCGGGTTCCTTAAAAGCCATTTGTAAGTAAGTAAGTATTCAATATACCGTTAACAGTCTTATAGAGTAAAATTTGACTATTTATTAATCGTCTAGATTTTAAAGTTTTATAATTAAATTCAAAAAGTAACTGATTATATGAAATTTGCTTTTCATAAAACGATACGTGATGTTTTTTAAAATAAAAATAACGTAAAAATCTTTTCTGTATCCTTTCCTAGAATATATCTACTGTATCTATAAAATACAACAAATAATAAATAAATAAATAAATAAATATTAAACTCTCCAGCAATATCCTTAATATTTGAAGACGTTGAATAATATTTATTTTGTGAGAAATACTCAGACGTGAACGTGTTTGTTACATGATGCCTTACCGGTTTGCGGGGGCTTGGATTCTCGTCACAACAGACCACGTTGTACTGCTTTGCTGCTAAACTCAAACGCATTCTACTAAATCAGCGGAGCAGTGTATAACAAAAATTCTGATACTACTATATATTAGTCCCAAATGAAATACTTTTCCCAGAAAAAAATAATTTTACCCCAAATGTTAACACTATTTTACTCGATAAGCGCTATTTGTACGATTCTGATTTTCACTCTTATCTGATACTGATAAGGAATGATTTATCCCTTGCTGTTTTTAACTCTTAAGTACTCGTGAACAATTTAGTGACATTAGTACTCACGTGGGGGGTCAAAGTGACGCCCAAGCAAAAATACGAATAATTAAAATATAAAATTCATAGTTCGACGTAAACTTTCTAGCTCATATGGATCATTACTTGCCAGAATGTTCTTAAGTAATAATTTGCATGTATATACACCACAAAAGTAACACTGTAATACTTGTTGACAGATTTGTAACATTAGTAGTCGCGTGGGGGTTAGAGTGACCCCCAATTAAAAGCACGAATTAAAATATGAAATATCCTGATTCTATGTAAATCTTCTAGCTCGTATGCATCATTACTTGCCATAATCTTCTAGAGTAACAGATTTCCCGTATAGAATCACAAAAATAACACTATACTGCTTGTGAACTAATTTAGTAGTTGTGTGGGGGTCAACAGAACCCCCAGCCTAGAAAATTTAAATTAACGCAACAAATGACAGTGATAAACTGGAAGTTATCATGTAGTTGTTTTGTCCACACCTCTGGAGTAACGGCTAGCGCGTCTGGCAGCGAAACCAGGTGGCTCGGGTTCGATTCCCGGTCGGGGCAAGTTACCTGGTTGAGGTTTTTTCCGGGGTTTTCCCTCAATCCAATGTGAGCAAATGCTGGATAGCTTTCGGTGCTGGACCCCGGACTCATTTCACCGGCATTATCACCTTCATCTCATTCAGACGCTAAATAGCCAAAGATGTTGAGAAAGCGTCGTAAAATAACCTACTAAAAGAAAAAGTAGTTGTATTGCCGACACCCTTTCAGGAAGGTACTGATAAGCTGGACAATGTAGGCAACAGCGTAAAAATAATACAAACCAACATATAACATTGGGGGTCAACATGACCCCCACGCGACTACTTAAATGTTAAATAAACTCGGCAGTTTTCTTGCAAATTAAATAAAAGATTAATACGTATCATTATTTCCTGCCATTAAGGGGAGGCAGAGGTGAAATTTGGAACAAAACTGAAGAAAATTTGGTTTTTACCATTTTTATTATCTTTATTATGTTAGTTTTTGATTTTGTTCCCTTTAAAGTATGAAATTAAAACCAAGATAACTGTATTACTATATTATTCTTCCCATCATAAACTAATACTTACTTACTTACTGGCTTTAAGGAACCCGGAGGTTCATTGCCGCCCTAACATAAGCCCGCCATTGGTCCCTATCCTGAGCAAGATTAATCCAGTCTCTACCATCATATCCCACCTCCCTCAAATCCATTTTAATATTATCTTCCCATCTACGTCTCGGCCTCCCTAGAGGTCTTTTCCTCTCTGGCCTCCCAACTAACACTCTATATGCATTTCTGGATTCGCCCATACGTGCTACATGCCCTGCCCATCGCAAACGTCTGGATTTAATGTTCCTAATTATGTCAGGTGAAGGATACAATGCGTGCAGCTCTGCGTTGTGTAACTTTCTCCATTCTCCTGTAACTTCATCCCTCTTAGCCCCAAATATTTTCCTAAGAACCTTATTCTCAAAAACCCTCAATCTCTGTTCCTCTCTCAAAGTGAGAGTCCAAGTTTCACAACCATACAGAACAACCGGTAATATAACTGTTTTATAAATTCTAAGTTTCAGATTTTTTGACAGCAGATTTGATGACAAAAGCTTCTCAGCCGAATAATAACAGGCATTTCCCATATATTTATTCTGCATTTAATATCCTCCCGAGTGTCATAATAAACTAATACTTATCATTATTTATATAACTTCTCTGAACATATAAATAAAAAGAAATATTGAAAATTTCTTACAATATGGTGCATGGAGCATTTTATATCAAACGATATAAAGTTTTATAAAATTATTAATATTTACAGAACTATTGTACTTAGAAAGTTGAAACTTGGTATGTCCATTACTAATAACATACTTAGTATCCATGATCAATTTCAAACAAATCGGATAAATTCTGTGGATTTTGAAATATTCACCTCTGCCTCCCCTCAAGATATCTGGCAACCCTACTGCAGGTACTAAGGAACGGATTGCTGCTTTTCATCTCGAGATCCCGTGTCTATTCGTAGGGGATGCGCTGTTGCCAAACTACACAAATTTCAGCCTAATTTTATAATTAACCATGCAATTAATTATAAAACGTTGAAAACGTTACACCACGAGCCATATCCTGTATACATCAGCTGCTAGCAGTTTCACCGGGACGTGGGAGTTCTGGTCTACAAAATTGGGTCACGACTGCTCATATAACTTTCATAGCAACTCAGTTGCCACACCGAAGCACTGTGAATTCCTTCTTTATGCACACTTCTGGTTCCTATTAACCAGATAATCTAGATGCCTATTTCGTAACGGCGTAGAAATGTGATGGACGGAACTGCTGAGTCTGTGTCCAGCCACATGGCAGCTGTTTGCTCTGCCATCCGTCCTTTTATCCAAACTTGACGTCTCTCTCCAACCGTACTTCCAGAAACTATCTTATCCAGCCAGCTTCAAAGATGGGGCCTGTAAGATAATTGTGTTTGGAAGGAATGTTGAGCGATGTCGAATGAAATGTCGACCTGGTTGGCGAGTTGGTATAGCGCTGGCCTTCTATGCCCAAGGTTGTGGGTTCGATCCCGGGCCAGGTCGATGGCATTTAAGTGTGCTTAAATGCGACAGGTTCATGTCAGTAGATTTACTGGCATGTAAAAGAACTCCTGCGGGACAAAATTCCGGCACATCCGGCGACGCTGATATAACCTCTGCAGTTGCGAGCGTCGTTTAATAAACCATAATATTTTTTCGAATGAAATCCATTAGATCAGTGGTTCCCAAAGTGTGGATCGCAAGCCCCTTGTGATCGTGTAAGAGCTGATAGGGTCACGACATGATTTATAAAATAAAACAAGCAACGTCTTTATTAATATTTATTTATGGTGTACTGTGTCCCAAAAGTCATGGTGAGATTTCAGAGGATTATATTTTTTTTTGTATAAATAGAGGTAGAAATGTAATATTGGTGCCAGATGAAATTAAAACTCTCAAGGCTTCTCGTCTGTAAGTTTGAGGCACTGAAGAAAACAAAAAACGGTAGCAAACGAACAAATGCAATTATTTTGATTATACAAGATGGATGTCCAAAGGAAAGTGCAATGTGTTTTGTGGCTCGCAAGATTTATTTATTATTTATTTATTTATTTATTTACTTATTCATTCATTCATTCATTCATTCATTCATTCATTCATTCATTCATTTATTCATTTAACTAGCTAGCGAGTACAAATTAAAATTTTAAAACAAAAATGTTTCTAGCCTCTACCGTAAGAGCCAGGCTCGTGTACGGTGTGGTCTTAGCCAATAATATAACATAAAAGGACAGTTTACTAAATACAGTAAGTAACTTAATTCAAGCCAATAAAATACAACACAAGAGCAAAAAAAAAAGAGAAAAAGAGAGAAAAAACACATTTAATATAAATTGACAATCGGACAGAAGCCAGTGATATTCAATAAAAACATGAATATAGTTGACAGAAATAAAAGTTAAAAAAAAATACACACATCTGTTAATATTTTATATTATGAATAATTTCATAAATTTCTTTTTTAAAAGCTTCAATTTTTAAATATTTCAAATTTGGAAAATGGTTTGTAATTTTATTATAAAGTCTTGGGCCGAAACTAGCACCATATTTAAGAGCTGCACTTGTATGACATTTAGGCTCAATTAATGGGAAAGTAGACTTTTGTCTTCGAGTACGATATTCATGTCGATTAGATTTATGTTTTATTTGATTTCTGTGGTAGTAAGTTAGTACACTATATTTATAAATTTCTTCAGTAGTTAATACTTTAAAATCTGTATAAATTAAATTTGTTGGGTAATCCATATTTTTGGTTAGACAAATTTTTATTAATCTTCTATGTAATAAAATTAACGAATTAAGTACAGATGATGCTACTCCACCCCAATTTATTATACCATATTGTATTAATGATTGTACTAAAGCTTAAAATATTATTCTCAATTATTTGAATCTGTAACTCGTATACGATGTGAATTTAGTCGGGTATTTAACGAAGTACCACCACACGAGAATAACATTCGTCGTTGGGATAGACAGTTAAAAGAGACTGGAATATTCCTTGTTTCCTTTGTGTTCTTTTTCATCTTATTGTTTCACGTGTTTTAATTTTTTCTTCTGTCATTTTCTTCCCGATATTTTTCCTTGTTATATTTATGTTACTTTCATGATACTATTGTTCTGGTTCTTTTTTATATTCTTTGTCTTTTGTGTTCGTTTTCCTAGTTTCTGTGATATCCTTTATTAAATTTTTTGGCGTCCTGTTCCTGTTCGCGTAATCTTAAATATTACTGTTATTCTTGTTCTTGTTTCATATTTTTACTTCTCTTGTTTTATTTCTTTTATTTCAAGTTATTGCTCATACTAATTTTGTTTGTGTTCTTCTCCTTTGTATTCTTGTTTCTCGTGCTCTCCTCTATTTTTCTCATGTTTGTGTTCGTATTATTTTCCCGTCCTTGTTAGTCGTATTGTTCATCGCATCGCTTTGATATTTTCGTGTTCCTGTTTTTTCTTTTCTCTTGTGTTTGTTGTTAGCGTTTCTTTCGAGTTTCTGCTGTTATTGTTCTGTTCCGTGTTCTTGTTGTTGGTGATTTTTTAGAGTTTCTGCTGTTACAGTTTCTTTCCGTGTTTTTGTTGCTAGTTCGAGTTGTACTGTTATTGTTCTTTTTCGTATTTTTTGTTATTTGTGTTTGTTTCGAGTTTCTGATGTTATTGTTCTTTTCGTGCTCTTGTTGCTAGTGTTTTGAGTTTTTGTTGTTAGTGTTTTGAGTTTCTGCTGTTATTATTCTTTTCCGTGTTCTTGTTGTTAGTGTTTGGAGTTTCTGCTGTCATTATTTTGCATGTTTTTGTTGATAGTGTTTCTTTCGAGTTTCTGCTGTTATTCTTTTCTGTGTTTTTGTTATTAGTGTTCCTATCCAGTTTCTGCTGCTCTTCTTCTTTTCCGTGTTCTTCTTGTTAGTGTTTGGAGTTTCTGCTGTTATTATTCTTTTCCGTGTTCTTGTTGTTAGTGTTTGGAGTTTCTGCTGTTATTATTTTGCATGTTTTTGTTGCTAGCGTTACTTTTGAGTTTCTGCTGTAATTCTTTTCTGTGTTTTTGTTATTAGTGTTCCTACCGAGTTTCTGCTGTTAATATTCTTTTCCGTGTTCTTGTTGTTAGTGTTTGGAGTTTCTGCTGTTATTATTTTGCATGTTTTTGTTGCTAGTGTTTTTTTCAAGTTTCTGCTGTTATTATTCTTTTCTGTGTTTTTGTTATTAGTGTTCCTATCGAGTTTCTGCTGTTATTATTCTTTTCCATGCTTTTGTTATTAGTGTTCCTATCCAGTTTCTGCTGTTCTTCTTCTTTTCCGTGTTCTTGTTGTTAGTGTTTGGAGTTTCTGCTGTTATTATTTTGCATGTTTTCGTTGCTAGCGTTATTTTCGAGTTTCTGCTGTTTATTATTCTTTTCTGTGTTTTTGTTATTAGTGTTCCTATCCAATTTTTGCTGTTAATATACTCTTCCGTGTTCTTGTTGTTACTGTTGGAGTTTCTGCGTTATTGTTTGGAATATTTTTTTTCTAGTGTTTCTTTCGAGTTTCTGCTATTATTATTTTTTTCTGTTTTTTATTAGTGTTCCTATCGAGTTTCTGTCGTTAATATTTTTTTCCGTGTTCTTGTTGTTAGTGTTTGGAGTTTCTGCTGTTATTATTTTGCATGTTTTCGTTGCTAGTGTTTCTTTCAAGTTTCTGCTGTTATTATTCTTTTCTGTGCTTTTGTTATTAGTGTTCCTATCCAGTTTCTGTCGTTAATATTTTTTTCCGTGTTCTTGTTGTTAGTGTTTGGAGTTTCTGCTGTTATTATTTTGCATGTTTTCGTTGCTAGTGTTTCTTTCAAGTTTCTGCTGTTATTATTCTTTTCTGTGCTTTTGTTATTAGTGTTCCTATCCAGTTTCTGTCGTTAATATTTTTTTCCGTGTTCTTGTTGTTAGTGTTTGGAGTTTCTGCTGTTATTATTTTGCATGTTTTTGTTGCTAGCGTTACTTTCGAGTTTCTGCTGTTTATTATTCTTTTGTGTGTTTTTATTATTAGTGTTCCTATCCATTTTTTGCTGTTAATATACTCTTCCGTGTTCTTGTTGTTAGTGCTTGGAGTTTATACTGTTATTGTTTTGAATGTTTTTGTTGCTAGTATTTCTTTGGAATTTTTGCTGTTATTCTTTTTTGTGTTTTTGTTATTAGTGTTCCTATCGAGTTTCTGCTGTTAATATTCTCTTCCGTGTTTTTGTTGTCAGTGTTGGAGTTTCTGCTGTTATTGTTTGAAATGTTTTTGTTGATAGTATTTCTTTGGAATTTCTACTGTTATTCTTTTTTGTGTTTTTGTTATTAGTGTTCCTATCGAGTTTCTGCTGTTAATATTTTTTCCGTGTTCTTGTTGTCAGTGTTGGAGTTTCTGCTGTTATTGTTTGAAATGTTTTTGTTGCTAGTATTTCTTTGGAATTTCTGCTGTTATTCTTTTTTGTGTTTTTGTTATTAGTGTTCCTATCGAGTTTCTGCTGTTAATATTCTTTTCCGTGTTCTTGTTATCAGTGTTGGAGTTTCTGCTGTCATTATTTTGCATGTTTTTGTTGCTAGTGTTTCTTTCGAGTTTCTGCTGTTATTATTCTTTTCCGTGTTCTTGTTGTTAGTGTTTGGAGTTTCTACTGTTATTGTTTTGAATGTTTTTGTTGCTAGTATTTCTTCGGAGTTTCTGCTGTTATTATTCCTTTTTGTGTTTTTGTTATTAGTGTTCATATATAGTTTCTCCTGTTATTATTCTTTTCCGTGTTCGTGTTTTTAGTGTTTGGAATTTCTGCTGTTATTGTTTTTTCCCGTGTTTTTGTTCTTAGTGTTTCTTTCGAGTTTCTGCAGTTGCTGTTCTTTTAGTGTATCTTTTGTTAGTGTTCGTTTTCATTTTTCCTGTCGTTAGTATTATTTTACATGTTTCTGCTGATTACTTTTTTACTTTCATGTTTCTTTCTGTTATTCACGCATCTATCTTTGAGTTCCTTGTTTCTTGTCCTTGTTATTCTTGATCTCATTGCACTCGTCTTCTCTATTTTTTTTCCTGTTAATATCTTCTTTTTCTGTCTCTCATTGTAGTTATTCTTTTGTCTCTTGCTCTCGTTTCTCATGTTGTTTCTTTTTTCGTCCAATTTCCATTGATGTTTTTGTTCCTGTTACCCTTCTCCTTCTTTTTATTATTTTTTTGCTGTTCTTGTTAATGTAATTGGCAGGTTTATCATTATTATTGATCTACTTCTTCCTCTTGTTCTTCTTCATGGTTTGAACCATTGAAACCTCACATCGTTCTCCGTCTCGGTCGAAATCTCTAGACTTTCCTCAAATAAGGGAAGGTTGAAATCACTTTTCCACTATCTGTCGTTCAGTTTTCGACGTTTTATTGCCTCCACGCCACCTCTGTAAGAAATTGCGGGTCACCCAGTCCGCCAGGTTCCGGGTGCAGAGAGTGGCACGGCACCAAATAAGGACGCCCAGCACCTCCTCGACTCCTGTAGCGGATGATGGTCGGTGACTCAACGCAGAGATCCGCCGATTAAGGACTCGTGGTACCCAAGCTGCACGCCTGTTATATAAGTACCTTGCCTCTCGACACTTGAATTGCCTTTATTTGTTGTTATGCTCTTCATTCGACTTCACCTTTTGACTTAATTCTCCTAACCTCCATTTATTTATCATTTCATACATTTCATTCTATACTTTCTCGTCAATATTTCTCCTTCCATTTCTTCCTCTTCATCGTCTGCATTTTCTTGAACCTCTAACTTCTTTTGCACTTTATTACCTTCTTCATTTATTTCCACTTCAATTTCTTTTCTTCATTTTATTCTTCACTTCTTTATTCTTTCCTTTTTCCTCTTCCTCTTTTTCCACCTATTATTTTTCTTCTCATGTTCCTGTAAATCTTTCAATTCCCCCTATTCATCTACCTTTAACTCTTTCAATTCCTCCTATTCATCTTCCTCTAACTCTTTCAATTCCCCCTGTTCATCTTCCTATGACTCTTTCAATTTCCCCTATTCATCTTCCTCTAACTCTTTCAATTTCCCCCTGTTCATCTTCCTATGTCTCTTTCAATTTCCCCATTCATCTTCCTCCAACTCTTTCAATTCCCCTTATTCATCTTCCTCTTAACTCTTTCAATTTTCCTATTCATCTTCCTCTAACTCTTTCAATTCTCCTACTCATCTTCCTCTAAGTCTTTCAATTCTCCCTATTCATCTTCCTCTAACTCTTTCAATTTCCCCTATTCATCTTCCTCTAAGTCTTTCAATTCTCCCTATTCATCTTCATCTAACTCTTTCAATTTCCCCTATTCATCTCTTCCTCTCCTTCTTCTTCTTTTCTTCTTCTTCATTTTCATTTCTTCTACCGCATTTCTTTCAATTCCCTCGTTCATCTTTCTACTCTTCTTTCTTTTTGTTTCCCTCCCCTTCATCCCCTTACTGATCATATGTTATAACAACTCAGAAAGCTATCTAGTAAAGTACTCTCAGTCCATAGTTTGTGAAAGTGGCCCCTGGCATCCAGTTTTCCAACTTTGCACCAGTTGCACTTTGCCGTGGTCGTAGTTATTGATTGCTGAGGGGCCCACGTTAAGACACGCGAGGTTGGCACGAAACGTCTTCATTCTCACCTGCGTTTAAGCCACAGCGATTCTCTCTAAAGTTTCACGAGTGTTCTCCATCGTCAAGTGGCCCATGTCTAGCTGACGGCTTTGCACCGAAAGGGAACAAATGCTGGACAGAAACTGTGAACATTTTTTTGGACGAAACAATTGCGAAGAAGGTTTTATCTGAATACTTCTATTTCCGTTGCTTATTAGTATTTAAAATAAATTTAAATACAGTGTGACGAAATGGAAACAAAAACCTCACTTCTTTCAGTACGACCGAGATTGTCGTGCTCTTATCTTTATCGGGAATGATAACATTGGAACATTTTTTTCTTTAGACATGACTCGAAGCACAATGAGAATCTTTCCAGTCTCAATCATAATTCCCAGTTTTCCATGAGATTTCAAGCACAATTTTCGTTGTGCGCTGAGCGCCTCATTTCTGACTGCAAAGGGTACAGTAAAACCTGCCAGAAAGGCCACCCCTATTGAGAGACCACTCTTCCTAAAGACCGATTTTTTTAAAGAACCGAATTAAACATCCATAAAACCAATGTAAATCACACCCCTTTTAAGAGACCATCTCTCTTCTCTACCACTGACCAGGCATTGAATAGCAATTTTCTTAATTTTACCCCTTTTAAAAACTTTACTGTATTTTTTAAATTTACAATTTAGTATTTTATTACATTACTGTAGCCTAAACAAATTCCAAGAAATTCGTTACAGTACTAGAAGTTCAAATGATGTTTGGGAAAGTTGTTAAGTGGTACCGTATTCATGTTGAATGCCCATCTCTGTCCTTAATCCCTTAAGGAATATTGGGTAATGCTAGGAAAAAGGTGCAATGACCGTTTGCTAACGGCTTCCGAGGTATAACAAAGGGTTATTTGCACCGCTGTTAACGGTTTCATGGAAGGAAAGATTTCTCATGCCGTATGACGGTTTTGCTTTTCGCTTTGTATAGAAAAATCAAATCATTACTTGTTAATTACAGTACAATAATTTATTTTTTCTTCCTCCTACCTATTAGAAAAATCCGGTGATCAACCTACCGATAACGAGGTTAAAGTCAAGAGAGAATTTCAATCCGAAAAAATGTCACTATGTAATATTCAGCTAATTCAACAATCGGCACCACTGAAGGACTGTATGAATGGAGAACATATAAAAAAATGAACTTTTTTAACATGTTAAAGAATAGTTTTGAAAATTAAGTTGTAAAAACTAAATCTAAAAAAAAATTAAGCAGAGTTCAATTTACGATTTTGAGAAGCGGAGTATGTAATGAATCAAAGGAGAAAATTATAAAAATAACGTAAAATAGAAAATAAAGTTATCTCAAGCTTTTATTGTTAGCAATATTCCCCGTGTTTTTTATTTGATTAACATAGAAACGTTTTAATCAATTATTTGTGTTAAAAAATCCCCTTATTGAGAGACCACCCCTCTGAAAGACCAATTTTTCATGGAACCAGCAGTGGTCGTTTAATACAGGTTTTACTGTACATCTTCCAGTAGTTCTCGCTCCGTAGGAAAGTGAAGTCCACACCTGTGGAATAACGGTCAGCGCGTCTGACCGCGAAACCAGGTGGCCCAGGTTCGAATCCCGGTCGGGGCAAGTTACCTGGTTGAAGTTTTTTCCGGGGTTTTCCCTCAACCCAATACGAGCAAATGCTGGGTAACTTTCGGTGATGGACCCCGGACTCATTTCACCCGCATTATCACCTTCAGTTCATTCAGACGCTAAATAACCTAGATGTTGATACAGCGTCGTAAAATAACCCAATAAAAAAAAAAGGAAAGTGAATTTCCGTGTATTCAGCTGAGGTGTAACGCTCCATTCTGCCATACGGACCCAAACAACTCACAAAACTGGGTGTGCCACGTTAAATGCTATGACTTAGGAATCGGCAATGATTGTAACTGATTTCCTAATGCAGTAAAAGGAATCACATAACAGTTAAGGGAGGAGTATAGACAATATGAAATTTTCTCCATTTCTTTAGATAGACCTTCCATTTTTGGTACACTTATGTATCATATTAATGTAAGAGAACTGCCAAAGTTTCATTGCCATCATGCCCTTATTTTCTGAGTTATTCAATTTTTAAGAAAATGTAAATACAAATTTTGAAAATTCTACTCCTCATGCAAATTTCATTCAATTTGTCTAAGAATTTGTATATGGCACCACTTCTATATTAGGAAGAGAAATATGGATCGATCTTTTTAAAGGTAATACCGCATTAAGGAGAAAAAATATTTTGTAACATAAACATCAAATTTCTTTAAATTATTTTGTTGATGCCACACAATTTTTTTTCTGTTAAAATGTAGAGTCTTAGAAGGAAAAAAGAAACGTAACTTTATTTAGCATGATATTAGCCGTTGAGAGCAGAAGTGGTGTAAGTCAAAAATGGGTAATGAAGGTTAAAGTAAACATTCTGTGAAATACAGCGCATAGCAGCAATAAATATTCAATTTATTTAAACTATTAGTAGTCAGTGGATAGCACGAAGGACATATTAACTGCTACTTTGCGCTGTATTTTACATAATCTTTACTTTAACCCTCATTACCCATTTTTGACTTACACCACTTCTGCTCTGAACGGCTCATATAGTGACTACACAAAAAAATAATTTAGCTTCATAGCTATAATTGTAGATTCCTTAGCAATTTTAATGAAATGAAATGCACAGATTTATGTAACAGAGAAAAACGACTTTGAAGTTTGGCATGCAAAAAATGATTACAAACTGTTATAAAAACCTTATCTGAAGTTTCCAGCCATATATGTGGGTAATGTCCACACCTGTGGAGTAACGGTCAGCGCGTCTGCCTGCGAAACCAGGTGGCCCGGGTTCGATTCCCGGTCGGGGCAAGTTACCTGGTTGAGGTTTTTTCCAGGGTTTTCCCTCAACCCAATATGAGCAAATGCTGGGTAACTTTCGGTGCTGGACCCCGGACTCATTTCACCGGCATTATCACCTTCATCTCATTCAGACGCTAAATAACCTGAGATGTTGATAAAGCGTCGTAAAATAACCTACTAAAAAAAATATGTGGGTAATACCTTGTACGCCTAATTTTACAGTTATATTCTACAATTATCCTGTTGCTTAAGATTTATAGTTGAAATGTTTTCATGGTCATTATGATAATTTGAATTTAGGCTTACTTTTTCAGGGTTGCTGGAATTATTTAGGCCTACATCACTATTTGCATCATTCTTTTTCCACCTTTTATTAGCTATTTCTACGCAATGTTTTCTTACCGCTATCTTTCTAGCCATGTTGACACACAATTTACACTAAACATACTGTATATTATGAAAATACTACCTGACTATATTACACTAATTTATATAAACAGAAACTTTATTTACACAAATATTTACATACTAATGGCCGGTTTCACCAACCTTCGTTATAATTATAACGTCTCGTTAAATAATTTAATGACACGTTAATCAGTTTTTGTGTTTCACCAAGTATCATTATTGCTAACGCATCTTTAAATTCATCGTTAATTTATTAGGACCTATTCGTCGCGTTAAAACAGTAACGATGCGTTAAGAAGTCAACAACATGGCGGACGTAATTATTCGATGATGAAGTTCTTTATTTAGAACTTCAACATAACGACGAACTTATATGTTGTAATAACACTCGGAATAATCATTTTGAAGATTAAGTGATAAAGAATTCCACTAAAGCTACACATTAAGGAAATAAGTAGTAAGAATGATTCTAGAAGAAACTGAATACCGGTATACTGTATAGGTTAGAATACGACAGATAGAAATCACCCACTTAACACCTCTTCAACACATTCTTCTCGCTTTAAGATAACGTTGCGGGAAGTTTTGAAATGGTAATTGATAATATGAACGGGGTATCAAAAGCTATATTGTCTAGATATGTGAATAAATTATCAGACGTACTATCAACATTACAATAGTCATTATTTCTATAAGCCTAATAAGCTTAGAGCTAAATTTCATGTTGTCATAGACAACATAGATTGTGTCCATGTTCCAATCGTATGGTATATCCTGGCAGTAATATAGCCAAAAGAATCTGCAATAGAAGAACATATTTTTCCTTCAATATTCAAACAATTTCATAGGCCTAGGTAACGCTCCGTATAGAAAAATTGTGGCTAAACTAGCGCTGAGGTAATTTCCTTCGTACTCTGCTTATACACCTTGCACATACGAATCTGTGACAGTTTACGTTTGATTAGTTTAGGTTTTTGTTATGCCTTGCATATACGATCAAATGCATTACCACAAAAAAATCCATTATAAATTCAACGATTTTCACTTCTGAAACCAGCAGAACTACCTCAGCGCTAGTTTATTGAAATTGTAATAGGTTAGAATACGACAGATAGGAATCACCCACTTAACGCCTCTCCAACAGATTCTTCTCGGTTTAAGATAATGTTACGGTCTAGACGGATAGCACAACATTCCAAAGGAGGGTGCCTTTTAAATGAAAAGGGTGCAAAGAGATTTTCGTTTAGGTGACAATGGATATCCCTTAAAATCCAATTTAATGACACCTCTCCTGAATCCTGCCACACAAGCATGGCAAAATTGTTACAGGGTACTAATAAATTTGTATGAAATACAGTGGAAAAGTAGTATGCAATTTATGGTAGAGGCGATTTCCCGTCCTAAATTTAGGCCTAATATAACTGCTTAGAATGTTTTATATATAATTAAGTGTGGCATCAATTTTGAAGCTTTCGACCTTATAGTCCGCTAAATTTTCTTAGATTTCTTTAGAAGTTACAATTTAACTGCTCTACATTCCTATTATTTACATTTAGAAGCAGCTGTCTTTTTTTTTTTTAATTGCGGTGTGACAACATACTGTATTTAGGAAGATGTTCTTAAAATTACTGCCTCTTACCCGTTTGCCTATGATTGTTTCCTCATGCCAAACAAAGTCAGCCATGATCATATGTAACCAATGAAATTCGCGATTTCGAAGCCATGGTCGTATGAAAAACAAAACATTCAAGATACAAGTACAAAATCCCCTCGTTAGTAAACGCCTATTAATTTTAAAGATACGAGGCTTGGTGAAACAGTCAACTTTTAAAGATCCCGTTAAAATTAAACGATCCATTTGTTGACAAGTCGTTTGTGCTGATTTAAAGAAGCTTGATGAAACCGGCCATAAGAAAGCTGAATGCATAATTCACAATTGAACGTGAATATAGACTAGTGTTCATTCACACAGGAAACACACATTTCACATTGAATCAAAACGACGACGTAGGAGGTGATTTTAAAAACTCGTACCTAACAGGTATAACACTTTGAAACACAAAAAAATCACATCGCGGACCTTTAATTATGACGTCATTACTAGGGGTTTCAATCGACTTTGGCCCTTGAAACTTTGCAAGCACATAGAGTAGATTATTGGGAAGCATTTTCAGAATAAATTGAAACATATGTTTTTGTTCAAAAATGGCGTTTTTTCTCTCTAAGCTTCCAGCGAGCTGCTTAATTTACTTTTAACTTAATTCTGTAACTTCGTAAGGACGCACTTTCGACTTGTACAGCATTTTCAAAATTTGTTTAGTTTGAAGCCCTCTACAACTCTACAAACTTTGAAGAAGTTGTTCATAGACTCCCTGTATAGGGCGCACAATGGGTCAGTCCAGTACTAAGTGCAGGGACCGGTCTCGAACCCGGCCTTCGAAAAGCCAAGCTAGTTCATTTCCTGATCTTCTCAATGATCCGGGTCTAAATGTTTGATTAAGGAGATAGACCACAGCTTTCGATGTCAAGAACTCTGAAATCTTCGAGCGTTGTATAATTTGCTTCTCTATACTTCGTTTTCTAGAGTATGCCATTAGGAAAGTCCAGGATAACAGAGAGGGTTTGAAATTGAACGGGTTTCATCAGCTGCATGTCTTTGCGGATGACGTGAGTATGTTAGGAGAAAATCCACAGACCATTAGGGAAAATACAGGAATTTTACTTGAAGCAAGTAAAGAAATAGGTTTGGAAGTAAATCCCGAAAAGACAAAGTACATGATTATGTCTCGTGACGAGAATATTGTACGAAATGGAAATATACAAATTGGAAATTTATCCTTTGAAGAGATGGAAAAATTCAAATACCTGGGAGCAACAGTAACATATATAAATGATACTCGGGAGGAAATTAAACACAGAATAAATATGGGAAATGCCTGTTATTATTGGTTGAGAAGCTTTTATCATCCAGTCTGTTGTCAAAAAATCTGAAAGTTAGAATTTATAAAACACTTGTATTACCGGCAGTGGCGGCTCGTGGGTATTGAATTAAGGGGGGCTGCATACAAAAATAAACCAAGCAACTTACTTTATTTAAAGATTAGTTCCATGCGCCTTATCTTGTAAGTTGTGTTTAAATGAGACAGGCTCATGTTAGTAGATTTATTGGCATTTAAAAGAATCCTGCGGGACAAAATTCCGGCACACCGGCGACGCTAATATAACCCCTACAGTTGCGAGTGTCGTTAAATAAACCATAATTTAATTTTTTATATGCAGATTTGAACCTTAGAAATATCTAACTGGCGATGTTGTAGTTGGTTGTATAATACATATATATGATACATCAATAAATGTAAAAAATAACTGAGTCAGAAATTGAATTCAGGATCTTCAAGAGTACGTACCAGGGCGCTTGTCTAATTTATTGCGATGTTAGATGTTTCAGATTCCATTATGGTTTGAAAACATTCTAGCAATGGCTCCTTCTTCTCATGAACAACATTTACTGTTCTTATTTTACATCCATCTTGTTGCCCCAGCTGATGGAATTGTCTTTGAAACACATTAAACTAATACAGATCGAAAGAAGAAAGCAGGGATACTGGATAAATGATCAAAAAATATGCGAGCTTTTGTATTTTGTTTAGCGGCTCTTTCCATTGTGAGATTCAACTGATGGGCACTTAATTTCACATTTCTCCTGAATTGTTAAGGTTCTGAACTGAATAGACTGTAAATATTGTACAGAATTAAACATTGTTGCACTTGTTATACTCACAACATTGAAGAAAATGTATTTAAAACTGCGCGCTACTGATAAACTGCTGCAAATTTTGCAGCGCCTGGAAACTCTGGATTCAGGGCAAGGGGCAGCAGGGGGAGGAGTAAAACTAACGCGTAAAGCATCCGAGACGAGACTGGCAGCTCCAGGGGAGGAAGTGGCTTCACCTTATAGTCCTTGTCTCTGGTTTCGCTCTGGCAGCACCAGGGGAGGAAGTGACTTCACTAACGATTGCGTGCATGTCATTGAGAGCAAATTTTTTTTTTTAAATTCGAGCCGCTAAATAGAGACTGTATAATAAATGTTTTTCACAACATAAAACGAGACAAGAGCCACAAATGTCTGGGGGTGCTGCAGCTCCGCAGCCCCTCTTCGAAAGCCGCCCCTGATTACCGGTTGTTCTGTATGGTTGTGAAACTTGGACTCTCACTCTGAGAGAGGAACATAGGTTAAGAGTGTTTGAGAAGAAGTTGCTTCGGAAAATATTTGGGGCTAAGAGGGATGAAGTTACAGGAGAATGGAGAAAGTTACACAACGCAGAGCTGCACGCATTGTATTCTTCACCTGACATTTTAGGGACATTAAATCCAGACGTTTTAGGTGGGCAGGGCATAGGTATAGCACGTATGGGCGAATCCAGAAATGCATATAGAGTGTTAGTTGGGAGGCCGGAGGGAAAAAGACCTTTAGGGAGGCCGAGACGTAGATGGGAAGATAATATTAAAATGGATTTGAGGGAGGTGGGATATGATGATAGAGATTGGATTAATCTTGCTCAGGATAGGGACCGATGGCTGGCCTATGTGAGGGCGGCAATGAACCTCCGGGTTCCTTAAAAGCCAGTAAGTAAGTATACTTCGTTTTACGTCATTAAGTTCTATAAGAATCAGTTAAACAAAAATCGGCGTTCCCACAGACGTATCCTTTACTTGTTAAATAAGGTTGTAAGTACTGTACATTTGGCTGGTTGTTTTCATTTGATTATGATTCGTCTCTCTGCTGAGATATACGATACTCTGTGCCGAAAGTAGAAGTGACATGCCGCCACTATCTTTATCTCTCCTCATCAGTTATGTACTGACATTATGCGAACCGTATGGCTTCCATAACAGAGATGCTATTCATTGCGATAATAAACTGCAATCCACAAAACTAACTTCTTTCTACTTTATATTTTTGACGAAGAAAGTTATAATTATACAGGGCGTTTCTAACTTGAATATTGACTATTGTTAGGGAGGAAAAGAGTGTAAATTAATGTTCAATTATGATATTCTATCCAGTGGTGGCTGGTGGTCGAAAAATTTGATAGTAAATCAGTAATTATAGAGCCGTTCAGTCAGGATTACCGTTAATGAATGGGTTCCAGACGTTTCGTCCACATGTGTTCTATTCGTTACCTTTTCGTCCACTCTAATTTTTTGGTCTACACCAGGGATGAGACGATATTAGCTCCCAATCATGGTAGAAGAGCTCGATCTTGATCACGAGCGCATAGCACATCCACTACATAGCGTCCCAACGTAGACATCAGGGATGTACATGCACATGCAGCGAATAAAGGCAGCAATTATTACAGTAACACGCGTTACTAAATTTCTGGCTATGTAATAGGGCTAATTTTTCAGTTATTTAATATACAGATGTGGACAAATTATTAACAAAATTGACGATTTTTATGATAATTCTGTTTACAAAATTTGACTTTTCAATTTAGATACAGTTGACAATTTTGCATATTTCTATCATTACAATAGATAGAAATATGCAAAAATGTCGATTGTAGTTTAAATTGAAGAGTCAAATTTTGTAAAAATATATAATAAAAATCTTCATATTTTGCTAATAATTTGTAAATATGCAAAAGTGTCAACTGCAGTTTAAATTGAAGAGTCAAATTTTGTAAAAATATAAATTAAAAATCTTCAGTTTTGCTAATAATTTGGAAATATCCAAAATGTAAACTGTATTCCAAATTGAAGAGTCAAATTTTGTAAAAATATATAATAAAAATCTTCAGTCTTGCTAATAATTTGTAAATATGCAAAAACATCAAATGTAGTCCAAACTGAAGAGTCAAATTTTGTAAAAAAAAAAATATACAATACAAATCTTCAATTTTGCTAATAATTTCGAAATACGCAAAAATGTCAACTGTAGTCTAAGCTGAAGAATCATATTTTGTAAAAATATGTAATAAAAATCTTCAATTTTGCTAATAATTTGTCCACGTCTGTACATGTACATATATAAACAAATCGCAAAGGGAAGGGTTTTTAGGAACAAAAAGAGAAATAGGAAAACTTAATTGTATGTAAACTATTTTCTTGTTAAAAGAAATTATTTATTATGTAAAGACTTCATTTCATTGGTTAGGAGAAACTAATAGGGTCTACCTGCTCGACGAGTGTGATCTCTAAGTACTTTTGAGTATTTGTTGAAAAAATAATAATGACAATATTGATTGAAATAGAGTATATTGATTGTGTGATTGTGAAAATATAGTCCTTACTCTCCAGTCGTGATTATGTAATGAGCTTTCTTAGAGTGATTTGTGAGATGCACGTAATACGAAAAAACAAATTGATTAAATTAAGATATTGAGAGCCATCGTAATTTTTGGGGTCAATCATTTAAGGGGATATGTATGATTTTTAAAACTTCCACAATTTTCGGCCAAAATTTGTGAAATTTAAACTATATAAACAGATCTCTAATAATATAATCTAAAAATTTGATGCAATTAGGTCTAATAGTTTTGAAATTATATTTTTAAGTATATTTTATATTGACGTTACTAAAAATGCTCCTTGCATCAAAGTTTTCAAAATGTTTAGTTTATATTTGCTCAAAATCTTGAAAATAGTTATTGGAATAAAAGTGAATTAGCTTTTTGAGCTTAGTAATAGTATAAGTTAAAGTGCAATCAAAGATAAAATATTATTTCTAAATTAAATAAACACGTAGTCTAATAAAAGTAAATATCCAGAAACAAGCAACAAATAAAACATCAACAATACATTTAAAATAAAGAAATAAAAGGAATCTAGATACAATCTACTGACCCAAATTAATTTACCTTCAATGTCAATTCCGAAATGAATTTATTTCTCTCTTCTCCTGAATAATGCCTATATATTTTTTTTCATGTTGTGTCTCATAATGCCGTTTTATGTTGCTTTTATGCAAATGATATATTTTTACACAACAAACACTGGACTTCATCACCATGTTCGAAGCATAAATATTGTATCTTCCACTCTTCCTTGAAAGCTTTAAGCGCTTCCGTTCCGTCATGATGCGCTGTGTTCTAAGATCTGTACATCCTTTAGCAATGTTTACAGGTAAAAGAGCTCCGCGCGCGCGCAGCGGGCATAAAAGAGCTCTAGCTCGAAATTACTAGTCACCATCGCAAGACTGGTCTACACTAATCGTTCTACCTCTGATTGAGGTTCTGGCTGATATGTACATCTGTTATCAGGCAGTACATCTCACATGACGGTGTGTGTCAGAGGAAGAACAATTGTTTGTATACTAGCCAACCTACCTACCTATTGTTTCAATTTTGAACTGTCCTGCCGTCGGCCTAGGTGGCGCAGTCGGTACATTCTTGCCTACTGTGCCCGAGGTTGCGTGTTCGATCCCGGCCCAGATCGGTGGCATTTGAGTGTGCTTATGTCAGTAGATTTATTGGCATGTAAAAGAACTCCTGCGGAGCAAAATTCCTGCAAACCGGCAACGCTAATATAACCTCGGCAGTTGCGAGCGTCGTTAAATAAAACATAAATTACAATTTACTGGCCTCTCGAAATAAGGTTTATCAGGTGTTAATATAAATGATTGTTGTGGTGTGGACGGAATACAGAAATGTGAAGATACACCATAACTTTTATAATACATGTTGATGAAATTAAATATCATCATTGATTTTATGAAATCTGATATTTGATTTCACAGAAAATAATTTTTCAGGAAGAAGAAAAAAATAATTAAAAATCAATGGGCCTACGTAAAAATATCGTCGTTGTTCCTGCAATAACTCCTATGTGCAAAATATATATATATATTTTTTTTTTTCAGTGGGAAGAAAAAACACATTTATTCATCCTATGGCAGCCGTACATAGGAGACTGTGAATTCTTACATTTTCGAAACAAAGAAATATAATTACATCTATAAAACAAATCTAATTGCAGTAAGGTGTGACAATAAATTATCGCATTGGACAGAAATTCATACAGGAGTAAGACAAGGCTGCGGCCTTTCACCGTTGCTATTTATTATATATATATATATATATATATATAATATGAATCAAATAATTAGAGAATGAAAACAATTGCCTCATGGATATATACAACTCAGTAGACATTTACAACTAGTTTCATTACTTTTTGTAGACGATTTAGCTCTGGTGGCATCCTCAGAAGATGAATTACAACGTTCAATTTTTAATTTTAACAAAGTTGGGATTAAATATGATATGAAAATCAATAAAGAAAAAACTAAAATCATGGCCTTCTGCTGAAAATACCCTGTGCCTAGCAAAATATGTTTAGATTCAAAAATATTAGAAAGGATAAATTATTTTACATATCTCAGATACACATTATCTTTTTTCGATGAAGTAGACATTTCACAGAACATTTCTAAATACACCAAAACAATGGGGATAATTAACACCATTATGAAACCTTCCCTAGTACAAAGGCATACTCGAATTCGCCTTTACAATACCTTGGCGAGACCTGTACTTTGTTACGGCGGTGAGGCATGGACATTGAGGAAGAAAGACGAAAGCAGAATAACGGCTAATGAAATGAAATTTATGAGATATACAGCGGGATATACGAAATGGGATCACAAACGCAATGAAGATGTAATGGAAGAATTACAACTAGAACCTGTAATTAATCACGTAAAACATTATCAGAACAACTGGATAAATCATCTGCATCGCATACATAGAGATAGAATCCCAAAAGGCATGCTCCGCTATCGTCCAAACGGGAAGAGATCTCTCGGTCGTCCAAAGAAACGCTGGATTGAAAATTCAACTGTGAGATCGTAACTAACAGGCCATTTGGCCTAATACTTGAAGGGACGAAGAAGAAGAATAAGAAGAAGAAGAAATATAATTACACATAGGAGATTTTATTATTTGCTGTATCACTATTTAAGTTATTTAATAGAGCAAAAATCTGAAAATTAATATGTCACATAGGAGTTATTGCAGGAACAACGACGGTAAGAAGTAATTTGGTAGAAAATGTTGCTGAATATGATGAACATAAATGACATCATCGAGTATTAGGGTAGGCTGTCATATATAAAGCCATCCAGATATGGTTACCTATCTATCGAATTAATATTGTATTTAGAATTAATATCATATATTATTAATCTGTATTGTATTCATGGAACAAGATGAATCTGGTTATCACGAGGAAATGAAGTCGCCCGGCTGAGTAATTTGTAGTGCACGTGTATAAACAATCTTACATATCACTCGCAGAGGGCCACAATAACATTAACCCTCTCATCACAAGTAAGATGATCAGAGTAAACAGCACTCGTGTGATAAACTTAAAAGATGTTATCCATGCATGCCTACTATTGGCTATTAATGACCTCATGGTTAAAAATACATCTACCCCTAATTGGATGCTAATGACCTCATGGGGAGGTAATGACCATATGGTTCTGAATCTAATTGGCTGCCGATGACCTCATAGGGTGGAGTTTTTCATTTCCTCGGATAATATAAGCATGAAATTCATTACCAGGGGGTAGAGATGAGCTTAAACGATATTTTCAAGTATCTGTGACAACTGTGACTGTGACAATTAAATATCTGTGACTTTTATCGGTGATTTTGTCACACCGATATTTTATATCGATACGTAGCATGAATTACACCGATATTTTGTCATACCGATAAAAATTAGCAGGAAATATTGAAGAGCAGTGAAATATGAATGCGATTTCTCTATACACACCACTCATCAGTGATTTATATGGGAAGATCCAACAAAGAAATTATGTACATGTACCATTAACAAATAAATACTTACCTAACTCAACAATAACATGTCGAAAGTTAACCTAATATACCAAGAGGTTATATTGTAGATATTGTATCAGTTGATCATTTTTAAATGTAGTTGGGTATGGAGAAATTGAGGTTATATGATTATCCTAGTCGTTTTAAAAATTGATTCAGTTAGAATTTATAAAACAGTTATATTACCGGTTCTTCTGTATGGTTGTGAAACTTGGACTCTCACTCTGAGAGAGGAACATAGGTTCAGGGTGTTTGAGAATAAGGTGCTAAGGAAAATATTTGGGGCTAAGCAGGATGAAGTTACAGGAGAATGGAGAAAGTTGCACAACACAGAACTGCACTCATTGTATTCTTCACCTGACATAATTAGGAACATAAAATCGAGACGTTTGAGATGGGCAGGGCATGTAGCACGTATGGGCGAGTCCAGAAATGCATATAGAGTGTTAGTTGGGAGACCGGAGGGAAAAAGACCTTTAGGGAGGCCGAGACGTAGATGGGAGGATAATATTAAAATGGATTTGAGGGAGGTGGGGTATGATGATAGAGACTGGATTAATCTTGCACAGGATAGGGACCGCTGGCGGGCTTATGTGAGGGCGGCAATGAACCTTCGGGTTCCTTAAAAGCCATTTGTAAGTAAGTAAGTAAGTATTGTATATAATATAATGGATAAATTATTTTAAGTCGTGCATTAACATTATAATATTGAGTCATAGAATAAAAATTAATGAAACATAAGTATTCGGAAGAACATTAAAAAATAATAACAAAACAAAACAGTTGTTCAGACAGGATTTTACACAAGATTAAGTACTGGTGACCAATGGTGTTATTATTTAAATCGTGTAATAACTACATCATTTATAATAAGATGGAGAAACTACCGCCAGATTGCTGTTATTGTATCATGCGCACGCGCAAACCTACGACGTAGAGGAGAAAATATCAGTCACAGAGTACTGAATACGGAGCAGATTTCGACAGCGATATTTTGTCACAGATATTTCGCGTCATCAGTCACAGGTTTATCTGTGACAAAAAAATACCTGTGACAAAATATCGGTTTGTGAAATATCGGCCATCTCTACCAGGAGGCCTTTTGCTACTGGGAGCTCTACAGTTGAGTTCAGTATTTGTATTTTGTATATATTATAATAAATATACCCTACAATTTCTTTCGAGTCATCATTTCGGGACTTAGGTTCCGAACGAACCCTAACATTTATAGTTTATGTGACTACACCACAAGGCGTATTGATTTTTAATTAATTTTTTCCTTCCTGAAAAATTATTGTATGTAAAGTCAAATAGGAGGTTTCATAAAATCAGCGAGATATATAGTACTACTAGGCCTACTATAGTACTGTGTATATTTATATCTTATTTATTTATTCATTCAGCCTTGTTATAGTACATTTATTATTCTACTTAAAGTCTTGTGACAGCTGTCATTTGTTTGTCTGTGACATCATTCATTTGTTCAGAAGCAGGCACCGTGCATTAGATGAGCGATAAATTTGCCGTTCCGAGCGAGGAATTTAGCCTCTCGCACATTCCAGGAAATCTACGTGTGAGGGAAATGTCTGAGCAACTAGTTAATTTCTCGCCATGTTTGGAGCGCTCAGCTAATGTAAGCGATGATCGACAGGCCTCGTCCGTTTTCTTAACCTTCACAGCTGTCGCGCCGCTCGTAGCTCGTACTCGCTGACCCGTTCGTTCGTATCTGCCGGAGCAGAAGTAACTGATCTCACGTTGTAGTGTCGGCAGTCCATCGTTATCCGAAGGTCGAGGCATTCCTGACAAAGTTCAGTATTTTTTTCTTTTTTATTTCTGCACTATTTATTTGTTTGCGCCTTTAATAACTAATTGATGTATTTTGTACATTCATCCTCTTACTTAATTGTCTAATAATAACTTATCACTCCGTTGTGCATATACAGTGTTGCTAGAAAGTTTAAGGACAACTGAACAACTTTTATTTTTATAAAATGCTGCCCTGGCCTTAAATTGCTCGTATTAGAGAAACTAACAATGTTTTTAAGTGCAGATTAACAATAGGAGTCCACACCTGTGGAGTAACGGCTAGCGCGTCTGACCGTGAAACCAGGTGGCCCGGGTTCGATTCCCGGTCGGGGCAAGTTACCTGGTTGAGGTTTTTCCGGGGTTTTCCCTCAACCAAATATGAGCAAATGCTGGGTAACTTTAGGTGCTGGACCCCGGACTCATTTCGCCGGCATTATCACCTTCATCTCATTCAGACGCTAAATAACCTGACATGTTGATAAAGCGTCGTAAAATAACCTACTAAAAAAACAATAGGAAATACCAAGGCCCTATTTCATGAAAGTACAAATTACAAATTACAGGCAAGAAAAGGTACAAATTTACAAATTCACAAATTTTTGTGTTTCACAAAGATACTCTTGTAAATATATAAGTGAAGTAGAAAATAATAGGTTCCAGACCATGATACTATAAATTCAATTGTCATTTGTTTACATACAATAGCACATTATGCAACGAGCCTATAATGGTAGTAATTAAGACGCGAGTATGTTTATGAAACGAGCTCAAGCGACTTTCATAATTTTCATACGAGCGTCTTAATTACTATTATAGTCAAGTTTCATACGACTTTTTATGCTCGACCATATTTCTAACTTGAAATTATTCGTAAGTATTCATGTTATTCTTATCTGACTGAGGAGCGGAACTGACCTTGTGCAATACCTCGTAAATTGTGAGATGTGCGCAGACGCGAAAGTATTGATTTTTTCCGAGAAACAAATGTCGACATTTACCTTGATATAATCTAGAGAGTAAAATAAACATTAATCTTGATATAACCTTGAAATTGAATTAGACATTGAAAAACGAGATGGCAAATTGAATTTATTTCAATATTATTTACAATTAACGCTAATTATTATAGTAACAGAACTAGTTGTCTTTCGATTGCATATCCGAGAATAATCGATACTTGCGCTTTCATATTGCTACAATCGTATTTTCTGATTGGTGGAACACCTGAACTTTAATGAATAAGTGTACTTTAATGAGGTCCATTAAAGGGCTGCTACCAGGTGTATAATTACCACATTTCGGCATGGTCGAGCGTAAATCAATTTACGTGACACGTTAATACACTGGTAGATCTAAAGATAATAACTTACAAGAAGTCCATAGTTACAGTATGTTTTATTACGTACATCATATTTAGTTATAGCTTATAGTTAACATTCTATTCTGTTTTACATTCATGGCTAATGAAAGTGCTATCCATATAACTTCAACAATGACTTTTATGTAAACCAAAGCCTATTACATAAATCACTCATGGCCTACATTTATAAATCACTGTTACAATTACAGGAATATTTTCGAATGTTTTGTGAAACATTTTACTGCAATTTGTAGCTACAGTATATACAAATTTTCTTTGTGGATGTCCAAGCAGTTTCTAAGGTTTGAAGTTTTAAAAAAATTGAGAAATTTTGTTATTGCTCGGTTCATCTGTAACATCGATATGAGAATATTATACTAAATTGTCTTTGTCGTAGCTCAACTGTAGGTGACTCATTCGTGCTTCAAAAGACGGTGTTTTAGGTATCTCAACATGCATTTCGCAGTGTTTTCCATCAATATCTCAGAAAGTTGTTTTTGGCACTTAGCACATTCAGAATGTCAGGTCCCCAATTGCTGTATCTGATCCAATAAATCTTTCCATGAAATTTTGTTTTCTTTCTGTAAACGGCTCCAGGGAAACTTACTTTCTGGACGGCCCTCGCATCTAGTGAAATTTATCTAATTCTCCTTCATCTATGTAGTAAAATTCATCTAATTCTATCCATGTAATACGCTCTATTTAATCTCTGTCTAAGAAAAACACAAAAACTGGTTTTTAAAATTGTATATTTTTGGCAAAAAATACTTACTTGTAGAGCAGGCATGCCAATTAATGCCCACAGGAGCAAGCGCGCGCTTTACAGCCCAGGAGAGCCTGAGCGCTTTACAGCGGAAAGGAAAGAGACAGACGAAAGAGGTGGTATATGCCGCTTGGTCGAGCTATATTCAGGGATGGTCAGCATTGATTCAATAGATAAAGGGAAGAGAACTTATTAAAACTGTATCCATGTTAATTTTTAGATTTGCCTGAGAAGTATAAGTGCATTATAGGAATGTAAGTTTTAATTTTAATGCTCATTTTTCACAAGTTTGAATTTTTTATTGAAAAGAAATGTTTTCTCAACTTTTCGTAAAGAAAAGTGAAATTTTCAGGTATAGGCCTATTTATTTAGTAGCCTTACAGAATGTTTTCATAAATCTAATATACCGTATATACGTATTACTGAAGATAGTATATTGAAAATTTTGAAAATATTCGCATGGAAATTGTTTGTAAGGAAATGAATTAACAAAGCAACTACTTTTACATCATAAGCAAACGATACGTGCCCATGTGTTGTAAAAATGTCAGCTCTATAGCTTCAGCACATTTCGAGAAAATAATTTAATATTCTGATGATAGGAAGTTGCTCACAAATATCACCTTAAAAGCATAATGCGATAAGAGTTTTGTTACGTAATATTAGTTACACTTAAAACAGATACAGTACCTAGATAACTTTGCTTTGTACTGTAATATTGTTTTGATTAGTTTATTGATTACTTTTGTAAGGCTAAAGATACCATCAATATAAATTCCAACTTATCATGTCATACTCAATCTCTTTCTTTGGAATATCACTTTCTTTATGAATGATGTGTTTCATCTATACTACTATGGAATTTAAGTGAATATTCCTTCTTAACTCTCTATTATGTTATTAAGATTTAAAACACAAGTGCAATATTAAGAAATCAGTGTTAGTACTTTTGTTTTACAGACAATATAGATAATATTAAACAGAAAGAAGCCATATAAAAATAACGAGATAAAATTTCACGTTCCGTTTGAAGTTTCACTGTTTTCTTAATCCAACAGGTTGCTTATTCATATACACAACCTTTCCTCTTTCCATACTTAGCGCTTGCTGCCCGCGCACGACGTCAAGGTCAGAAAAATGCGCTTGCTTTGACATCGCTGATGTAGAGGATTCATTGAAGCACTGTAGTAATTCAGTAATTTCTAAGCAACTCGGCTGGTTTGATCGGACTACCTTACTTACTTACAAATGGCTTTTAAGGAACCCGAAGGTTCATTGCCGCCCTCACATAAGCCCGCCAGCGGTCCCTATCCTGTGCAAGATTAATCCAGTCTCTATCATCATACCCCACCTCCCTAAAATCCATTTTAATATTATCCTCCCATCTACGTCTCGGCCTCCCTAAAGGTCTTTTTCCCTCCGGTCTCCCAACTAACACTCTATATGCATTTCTGTATTCGCCCATACGTGCTACATGCCCTGCCCATCTCAAACGTCTGGATTTAATGTTCCTAATTATGTCAGGTGAACAATACAATGCGTGCAGTTCTGTGTTGTGTAACTTTCTCCATTCTCCTGTAACTTCATCCCGCTTAGCCCCAAATATTTTCCTAAGCACATTATTCTCAAACACCCTTAACCTATGTTCCTCTCTCAGAGTGAGAGTCCAAGTTTCACAGCCATACAGAAGAACCGGTGATATAACTGTTTTATAAATTCTAACTTTCAGATTTTTGGACAGCAGACTATATGACAAAAGCTTCTCAACCGAATAATAACACGCATTTCCCATATTTATTCTGCGTTTAATTTCCTCCTGAGTGTCATTTATATTTGTTACTGTTGCTCCAAGATATTTGAATTTTTCCACCTCTTCGAAGGATAAATCTCCAATTTTTATATTTCCATTTCGTACAATATTCTGGTCACGAGACATAATCATATACTTTGTCTTTTCGGGATTTACTTCCAAACCGATCGCTTTACTTGCTTCAAGTAAAATTTCCGTGTTTACCCTAATCGTTTGTGTATTTTCTCTTAACATATTCACGTCATCCGCATAGACAAGAAGCTGATGTAATCCGTTCAATTCCAAACCCTGCCTGTTATCCTGAACTTTGCTAATGGCATATTCTAGAGCGAAGTTAAAAAGTAAAGGTGATAGTGCATCTCCCTGCTTTAGCCCGCAGTGAATTGGAAATGCATCAGATAGAAAGTGACCTATACGGACTCTGTATGTTTCACTGAGACACATTTTAATTAATCGAACTAGTTTCTTGGGAATACCAAATTCAATAAGAATATCATATAATACTTCCCTCTTAACCGAGTCATATGCCTTTTTGAAATCTATGAATAACTGATGCACTGTACCCTTATACTCCCATTTTTTCTCCATTATCTGTCGAATACAAAAAATCTGATCAATAGTCGATCTATTACGCCGAAAACCGCACTGATCGGACTACCTAGTATGTATTAAATTTGTTTACCTTCTACGAGACGTGAAAGTTACAAAGCCTGAGCCACTATGATGACCACGTTTTGGCCATGAGATTGCACGCACAGGGGAGGCGTAAACAAATGTGGACGTCTTCAGCCAGCAGCTTGTGAAGAGCGACTGCAGGTGTAAGGCTGATCCAGATTCAGATTTCCCGAAGCAATGCTGCCCTGCACAGTTTCGCAAGCGAAGCGTGCAGTTTTTATAGCGTAATAACATGATGCCAGCTGTAAT